>NW_007377788.1:136741-165715 GCF_000475195.1 Diaphorina citri
AAGAAGAAGGAGGAGGAGGAGGAGGAGAAGAAGAAGAAGAAGAAGAAGAAGAAGAAGAAGAAGGAGGAGGAGGAGGAGAAGAAGAGGGAGGAGGAGGAGGAGGAGAAGGAGGAGAAGGAGGAGAAGGAGGAGAAGAAGAAGAAGAAGAAGAAGAAGAAGAAAGGAGGAGGAGGAGAATTGGAAGGGAAACAAAATTCCAATGAAATAGGAGAAAACTCGAAGGGTATGACGATACATGGCCGGGGGGAGGGGAAGGAAATAATAAAGAGGCAGACGGGGGGGACGAGGGATGAGGATAGAGGGGGAAATAATGAGGAGAAGTATGGAGGCCAAAGGCCACACCATGCTTGGTGGTGTCACATAAAATTTGTGACCATTTTATAATTCGTCGACAAAAGTCCACATCAGAGCTTTTTCACCCCCCATCTCTCATTCCCCTCCTTTTCCTCGTTCTCCTACCCCTCCCTCTCGTTCTCCTACCCCTCCCTCTCGTTCTCCTACCCCTCCCTCTCGTTCTCCTACCCCTTCCTCTCCTTCTCCTACCCCTTCCTCTCCTCCTTCTCCTATCCCTTTCTCCCACTCCTCCCTCTCTTCAAACCCCTTTATCCTTCACACATCCCTCCCTCTTCTCCTACCCTTTTTTAGCCCGTCCTTCCCTAATTATTAGGATAGTAATAAAAAAAGGTATAAGGGACGGGCTATTATGTATTCGCTTCGGTGTCGTCTGTCTGTCTGTCAGTCTGTCCCCATAGAAGGACTTATCCAAACCTAGTCGACCTATATATCAAATTAAAGGTCTTTTTCCGTCCTTCCTTAATTATTACGATAGTAATAAAAAAAGGTATAAGAGACGGGCTATTGTATTCGCTTCGGTGTCGTCTGTCTGTCTGTCAGTCTGTCTCCATAGAAGGACTTATCCAAACCTAGTCGACCTATATATCAAATTAATAGGTCTTTTTACCAGGAACACAAAGTGGTGGTGCAAATTTTGTCCAAAAACAATAAAGCCACACAACCAAAAAAACTGGTTTTTGGGGGATATTTTTTTTTCACATTTTCTCACACAAATGAGCTCTGATCTTGAAATTTGTCGCGACGACCTATGAACTCAAAGCGAGAAAGTTTTAGTTTTTTTTACCAGGAACACAAAGTGGTGGTGCAAATTTTGTCCAAAAACAATAAAGCCAAACAACCAAAAAAACTGGTTTTTGGGGGATATTTTTTTTTTCACATTTTCTCACACAAATTAATGAGCTCTGATCTTGAAATTTGTCGCGACGACCTATGAACTCAAAGCGAGAAAGTTTTAGATAACACTTCAGTCGTTAATTTAAGACCGGTATTAGCGTCATCTATGTTAAGCTACGCCGAGCAAAGCCAATAAATGGATGGGTGACTTAAAGGAATAAAGGGAGAACGGGCTCTAGTCTTGATTTCAAATCATTACATGAAAGTAAAATCGAATCAATAATAATAATAATAATAATAATTAGGTAGCTACATAGGTACTGATTTTCTTTCACCACGATCGAATAAACTACGGGCTAAAAAATTCCCGGAGGGACGGGCCCAGCTTGTTCTCCCTCTCCTCCTTCTCCTACCCCCAGTAAAATATATCATCCTGATGACGTCCTGCCCGGGGCCGGGAACACATGATGATGAATCTGTTAATATACTTGGGCATATCAGGCATATTATGCATCATAAAATCAAAACTAAAAACTAGACGCAGCTTTACAAAACAAATTAAAAATTAAAAATGCCAAAATTGAGAGATTTTGAGTGACGGGTAATTAGCTTTAGGGAATCTTTACAAAACAAGGTAGGTACGTAAAAATAGTGGGAAACACACTTACCTTTCCTCTACAGTGACACTCGTGTTCATTCAAAATTCAATGAACAAAAGTACCAATAGGATAGTAAACCCTTTCTTTCTCCCAGCCTACGACTTTCTCTTCCAGTCTATCGGAAGAAGAAAGAAATACAAGATCAAAATGGAAATGATAAGTAGGTACACACAATAAGACGAAGTGGAACAAGAGAGGAGAAAGAAAATATAATTGTGGAAACGAGCGAAACAAAGGAGGGAATGCCAACCCTACAAAAGATATAAAAACAGGAAGGTGAAAAACAAAACAAGATTGAACATGGAAACCTTGACAATGGGAAACAATGGCGTACAAGGAGGCAAAAAATAATAATAATAAACTGAATATTAAACAGATTAGGTAGGTACATAGGTACTGATTTTCTTTCACCACGATCGAATAAACTACGGTCTAAAAAATTCTCGGAGGGACGGGCCCAGCTTGTTCTCCCTCTCCTCCTTCTCCTACCCCCAGTAAAATATATCATCCTGATGACGTCCCTAATAATAATTAGGTAGCTACATAGGTACTGATTTTCTTTCACCACGATCGAATAAACTACGGGCTAAAAAATTCTCGGAGGGACGGGCCCAGCTTGTTCTCCCTCTCCTCCTTCTCCTACCCCCAGTAAAATATATCATCCTGATGACGTCCTGCCCGGGGCCAGGTGTTATCCCGGCTTTCCGCATGACAACAGGACGAACGGGATGGGACAGGGGTAGGAGCGGGATAGGAGTTCCTTTGATCCTGTGACAATATACCCATAGGTCTAAGGGAAAAGGGAATGGAATCCATGTCATTGGTTCAGCGAGAAGGAAGAGAAGAGGGATGAAGAGGAGAAGAAGGAGGAGGAAGAGGAGGATGAGGGAAGCTAATGGATATTATATTCTACGTCCTGAGACCGGGAATTATACATGGAACCGGGAATTACACACCGGAGTCACCATACACAAAGGACACACTTTCCTTTCCCCTACAGTGACACTCGTGCTCATTCAAAATTCAATGAACAAAGGTACCAATAGGATGGTAAACCCTTTCTTTCTCCCAGCCTACGACTTTCTCTTCCAGTCTATCGGAAGAAGAAAGAAATACAAGATCAAAATGGAAATGATAAGTACACACAATAAGACGAAATGGAACAAGAGAGGAGAAAGAAAATATAATTGTGGAAACGAGCGAAACAAAGGAGGGAACGCCAACCCTACGAAAGATATAAAAACAGGAAGGTGAAAAACAAAACAAGATTGAACATGGAAACCTTGACAATGGGAAACAATGGCGTACAAGGAGGCAATAAAGAACCAGAACAAAACAGAACTGTGGAGGAACAAAAACAAAGAAAATGCGGAGAAGAAAATTTTCACGAGGAACCGTACACCCCCACCTTCCGAATTTTTTCAACTATGGGAAAGTCGGGTTAATTTCGAGTTGGTAGTCATTATTTATTATTCATTGTTGTAAAGAATTTGGGGCAAAATATTAGGAGACATGGAAGAAGAGAAAGAAGAAGAAGGAGAAGGAGGAGAAGAAGAAGAAGAAGAAGGAGGAGGAGGAGGAGGAGAAGGAAGTAAAAGAAGGAGGAGGAAGTAAAATAAGGAGGAGGTGGAGGAGGAGAACAAAATCAGAATGAAGACTTCAAAAACATCCTTTCTTTTATCAATTCCTTTTTTGTGTGACGAGGAAATGTTTTGGGAAGACTAAAATAAGTCCCCACTTCCTTCTCCTTTTATATTTCCTTTTCTCTTGCATAAATAAACGAAATTGATCTGCTTGAATGTCATTTTAAGAGGGGAGATTGGAGAAGGAAATAGAAAGTAAAAAACAAAATAATATATGTACATTGTACATATCGTATATTAACAAACATTTGGATTTGCTAGAGCATAAAAGTAATAAATTTTCAAACCGAGAATTGAACCAGTGATTTCTGGCTTTTAGTTCCACAATTTTAGTCTGGTTAGCGCTGTGGGCATCAGAATCTTTGGACCTGGAATTTACCTGAAATAAAACACCATCTTACTTTCAGTGAAAACTCCCAACACTATTGCCTTAAGTCAAAAGTGCAGTCACCTTATGACATTTTCACTATTTTGTTGAACCATCAGAGAGCATTATTTATTTAGGGTGGAGAGGAGGGGGGGGGTTAAGTTTTGGGTTTCGGGGAAGGCTGCCTGCTCTGATCCGAGACCAGGAATTGGTGTGTTTTTATGTCTGTGTAAGTCTGTAAGTGTGTACCCATTAGGCCAATTACTCAATTCTCATGGACAAAAAATGGTAGGTACTCTTATTGGAAAGTGCCTAATTAATGAAATTAAACGTAGACAATGTGTAGGTTTTGAAGCAGCTACCCACTGTTTGAAGTATTAATAAATACTAAACAATGTAAAAGTCCAATTTTACATTATTTATTAACATGTTCAAAACACGTGTCAGGATTAGTACCTAATAATGGTCACAAAAAATAAATTTTAAATTAAAAAAAAATAAATAAAAAAATAAACACATTTTAAAATTATGATACTTTTCCAAACAGGTAATTAATATCGAAATTTCAATCATAAAAACGAAATAATCAAAAACATCATTAAAATACCTAATGGCCACATGCGAAATTTTGGGAAAATAAAAACGTTCCGATGATAAAAAGGTAATGATAGCGATGATGATAATGATGATGATTATAGTGGCCAAATTTAAGAGGGAGGACAAGGAAAGTAGGAGGAGAACAGGAAGCATATGAAGTAGAAGAAGGGAGAAGAAGGAGGAGGAAGAGGAGGATGAGGGAAGCTAATGGATATTATATTCTACGTCCTGAGACCGGGAATTATACATGGAACCGGGAATTACACACCGGAGTCACCATACACAAAGGTTACACATACAGGGGGATAAAACCTCACATGCAAAACACATCGGCGTGTGTTGTTTTCCCTCGTATTAACCTTTCAGGCGATATATAATAATAATAATAGTGCTTATTTATACTGCTCGCATAGGACTGAAAAGTCCCTTTACTCCAGCAGTAGGCTACTACTATTATGACACAAAGGTTACACATACAGGGGGATAAAACCTCATATGCAAAACACAACGGCGTGTGTTGTTTTCCCTCGTATTAACCTTTCAGGCGATATATAATATTAATAATAATAGTGCTTATTCATACTGCTCGCATAGGACTGAAAAGTCCCTTTACTCCAGCAGTAGGCTACTACTATTATTGTGGTCAAATTCTCAAATTATATTGAGGATAAAATTCCATACCTCGGCTGGGATTGAACCCGCGCCCTCCTGTTTACCAGGCGAGCGCCTTGACCACTACACCACCGAGGCAGGTACAGATATATGAGGTACAGAACTGGGTATAGGGCACAGAACTAGGTATAGAACCCTAGTGCCCAACCTTTTCAGAGAAAGGTCGACTTGAATTTTCAATACAGTATTGTGATAAACTTACCTAATGAGAGACAAGCTTAGAGTAATCAGGTGTGTAAGATGATATTGGCAGGTTCAAACACTGCTGGGTGTGCTGGTCGCGACCGATTGAAAACAATCTGCGATCGACCGGTTGGACAGCCTTGCTATAGAATGTAAATATCTACAGTTGCTATGGACCAATGGTAAAAAAGAGTAGGAGATGAATACATGTCAAGAGAAAGAGGGAGAAAAAAGGAAAAGTGAGAGGGAGAGAGGGAGCGAAAGAGAGGGAGAGAGAGAAAGGAAAAGAGAGAATACGGACTCATTCTGTGACAACGAAGTCATATTTTTTACAAAATCTTCCCTTGATGATATCTATTTTTAATAAGTCATAAAGATAATATTTATTGGATTCTTACGGTTTCGGTACCTAAATATGAAGGTAAATTGACTATTTGGATTTCAAACTAGGGCAGAAAACATTACCTACTAAGGGAAGATTCCTAATTGCGGTTGAACAAGCACTTCAATAATTGTGAGTAGCTCCCATCTTCTATAAATGGTTAAAATTTTGAAGTAAAGAAGTTATTAAAGTTCATGGAACTCCGGAAAATTGGATACCCAAATCTCTCAAAGACTGCCGAAAATAATATTAGCCGAAGCTAATCTTTCCTTCATTCAGTCTAATTCGACGTCGCTCGCAGCATCGAAAGTTCACAAAGTTGCGTCGACGGAAATTTTCCGGTGAAGGAAAACTGAGCAGGAACGCAGGAGTAATGCAATTATTATCAAAGAAAATGAGCATCTTCAAAGCAATATTCAGTTTTCGTAGACGTAATTAGTTTACCTTAAATTAGTTCTGTGGAGTGTACTACTCGAGAAATCTGCTTGTTACTTTTTTTTTTACTTTCCATTATCGTTTACTCCAAAAACGGAGAGTATTCAATGTTCATAGGAAGTATCTTCTTGAATTACCCACTTGATATTGTACCTCTTCATAAGTAGTTGGTAATTATTAGCCATTGCAAGTTTGGCAAGACCTACATTACATAGTACATCTAGGTACTTGGTCAATTTTATTTGTATTTCAAAATCACATCAGGGAAATGGCTGATGCCCTGATGAAAATGGATCAAATGGAAGATCAGCAGGACTAGCTACAATATGTTGTAACGTGGTACATCTCACATAAACAAATAAACTACAGAATTTGGCACGTTGGATATTCTAACCTGATGGTTCATTCCTTTGTAATAAATTGCATCTTGATATATGTTTTGCCATTTTTCAAATGAGTTTACCCAGTTCTCTCTCATGGTTTCCAACTCAAGATGGTCGATCTAGTTTGTTCAGGCTTTTTTTCAGGCATGATGCCTTTTATTATTTAAGCATGGTGGTGGCGATAGTAATAGAGCCAGAATTTTAAGACAATAGTTTTAGCCACCCTGTATTAAATATATGTTTCCACGAAGCACATTACAGAGCTACTTTATGATATTGCTTTCTCCCTCCTTTCTCTCCCTCTCTCCCAATCTCTCTCTCCCTTTTCTCGTTTCCTATTGTTTTTTCTAATCTTTTTCCTTGATTTAATATAAAGAAAAGGTCTGTTTTGTCACATTTTCTGTATAATAAATTCACGTCAGTCCTGTGTAGCACCAAGTTGCAGCAACATTATTTTCATTTTTCTTTCCATAACAAAGTTGAATTTTGCAAAGTAGTAAATGGAAATACGGACTCATTCTGTGACAACGAAGTCATATTTTTTACAAAATCTTCCCTTGATGATATCTATTTTTAATAAGTCATAAAGATAATATTTATTAGCTTCCATAACAAAGTTGAATTTTGCAAAGTAGTAAATGGAAATACGGACCCATTCTGTGACAACGAAGTCATATTTTTTACAAAATCTTCCCTTGATGATATCTATTTTTAATAAGTCATAAAGATAATATTTATTGGATTCTTACGGTTTCGGTACCTAAATATGAAGGTAAATTGACTATTTGGATTTCAAACTAGGACAGAAAACATTACCTACTAAGGGAAGATTCCTAATTGCGGTTGAACAAGCACTTCAATAATTGTGAGTACCTCCCATCTTCTATAAATGGTTAAAATTTTGAAGTAAAGAAGTTATTAAAGTTCATGGAACTCCGGAAAATTGGATAAGATTCTTTCGGTTTCGGTACCTAAATATGAAGGTAAATTGACTATTTGGATTTCAAACTAGGGCAGAAAACATTACCTACTAAGGGAAGATTCCTAATTGCGGTTGAACAAGCACTTCAATAATTGTGAGTAGCTCCCATCTTCTATAAATGGTTAAAATTTTGAAGTAAAGAAGTTATTAAAGTTCATGGAACTCCGGAAAATTGGATACCCAAATCTCTCAAAGACTGCCGAAAATAATATTAGCCGAAGCTAATCTTTCCTTCATTCAGTCTAATTCGACGTCGCTCGCAGCATCGAAAGTTCACAAAGTTGCGTCGACGGAAATTTTCCGGTGAAGGAAAACTGAGCAGGAACGCAGGAGTAATGCAATTATTATCAAAGAAAATGAGCATCTTCAAAGCAATATTCAGTTTTCGTAGACGTAATTAGTTTACCTTAAATTAGTTCTGTGGAGTGTACTACTCGAGAAATCTGCTTGTTACTTTTTTTTTTACTTTCCATTATCGTTTACTCCAAAAACGGAGAGTATTCAATGTTCATAGGAAGTATCTTCTTGAATTACTTGATATTGTACCTCTTCATAAGTAGTTGGTAATTATTAGCCATTGCAAGTTTGGCAAGACCTACATTACATAGTACATCTAGGTACTTGTTCAATTTTATTGGTATTTCAAAATCACATCAGGGAAATGGCTGATGCCCTGATGAAAATAGATCAAATGGAAGGTCAGCAGGACTAGCTACAATATATTGTAACGTGGTACATCTCAGATAAACAAATAAACTACAGAATGTGGCACGTTGGATATTCTAACCTGATGGTTCATTCCTTTGTAATTCTCTCTGCACTCTGGAGCCTGTAACAAAAACCCTTGTGTTGTCAAGTGGACAAAACCAAGCCAGTTAGGTAAGACCACAAGACCATTTTCTCCCTTTCCATCTGGAGCCTGTAACAAAAACCCTTGTGTTGTCAAGTGGACAAAACCAAGCCAGTTAGGTAAGACCACAAGACCATTTTCTCCCTGTCATTATCTTCTCTTCGGAATGAATTCATGCTTCGCCCAATCGAACGTACAAGATTCGTTAAAAGTTACGTCCCTGCTGGTTTTTCGCACTCTGGAGCCTGTAATAAAAACCCTTGTGTTGTCAAGTGGACAAAACCAAGCCAGTTAGGTAAGACCACAAGACCATTTTCTCCCTTTCATTATCTTCTCTTCGGAATGAATTCATGCTTCGCCCAATCGAACGTACAAGATTCGTTAAAAGTTACGTCCCTGCTGGTTTTTCGCTAGCAAAACTTCAGAGAGCAAGCTTGCGCTATTTTCAACTTCTCCGCCTCTTGACAAATTTCATTGGACAAATTTTTCTTTCCTCTCATTTTTTTTTTTTTTTTTTTGGTCCCATTTTTTCCAATGTTCGTTAAGGTATGTCAAGGTGCGCCTACAATACAGTTCACAGAAGTCGAAGTGTAGATGTGGATGGACTCTTCATAACTTTTTTCCATAAAGTAAATTTCATCATAAAATAACCTCGAATAAAACCGTTGCTGCTTTGGTGAAGATCGATGATTCACATGAGGCAGGCAGAATGAATATTCTGGTTGCCTCGTCATAGTGGATTGTTATCAATCTTCTGAACATAACAAGACGGGGAAAAACATTCGAAAAATCTGGTTTGTAATAAGGAATTTTGAGTGCTTAGTCAAAAAGATACCTTCAATATAGAAGGACTCATAAAACGGTACACCTCAAGGTACTTACACACGTAATTATTTAAGGTAGATACCTAGATATTTTTTATTTCGGGAAATAATGAGGAGCAACATAATAACCTACCTACCTCACATGATAAATAATTTTAGGCAAAATCATACATATGTGAGCTAGAGTACTGAAACATCTAAATCCGATATACATTGTATTTAGCTGATAGAACAGAGAACACACATAAGGGTTGACACCAGAACAATTTTTTTCCCTGCAATAATCAGCAATTCCACGTTGTCTCAGATTCTTCTTTCCACGAAAATGCTCTCAAAGACAGAAACCACACACATAGAAACCAAAGCATTATCTTTGAGATGAAGAGGAGCATCCGATTGTCTTCCAGAAATCTCTTTGATATTTTGTTTTCATTTAATAAACAGAATAGAATAAATGATGCAAGGGGAAAGCGTTGTGATCTCTTTGTTGGAGTTTCAGCAACAGGCCAGAGGATGGAAGAAAAGCACAGGACACAAATATAGGTGGAAAAAGGGAGTCCCACAGATAATTCATTTGATCTCAAACTGAAATGACTGCAGGGCGTTTGATATACTTTTCCAAATGTTTTGTTTTCTACTCTCTGTGCCTGAAAATGCATGTTTTTTGTGAGCTTTACAAAGGAGAGTCCCTTTTTTGAGCTTGTCTTGTTGTTTGAATACTTTTTTTTTTCCTCGGGAGGCAAATTTCCATGTAGGTATCTCTCTAGATGGCCTGTGGACTACGTAGGATACAATTTCTAAATGAATAGTCCTCGGGAGGCAAATTTCCATGTAGGTATCTCTCTAGATGGCCTGTGGACTACGTAGGATACAATTTCTAAATGAATAGCCAGAAACATGTAATCTTTCCTTTAGAACTTGATTGTTTCTGTGTGGAGCCTTAAGGCGGCCTGAATGTGGATGTCAGAAGAGTAAACAAGTCAAAGGAAAGTGTACGACCTAAGGAAAACACAAAAGAAAACTAGGTACTGATATTTACTGTTGTTATTTTTTATGTAGGATACCTACCTACCTACACAGGTTGGATATATCGTTACATCTATGACGGTCTGTACCTATTAGATTAAATAGAAGAAAAAAAGTACCTAATCAAATGGAAAAAGAAAGTTAAAAGTGCGAGTACCAGAAAGAAACGGAATACCTACGAGAAAACAAGTCAAAGGAAAATGTACGACCTAAGGAAAACACAGAAGAAAACTACTGATATTTATTGTTATTTTTTATGTAGGATACCTTCCTACCTACACAGGTTGGATCTATCGTTACATCTGACGGTCTGAGATTAAATAGAAGAAAAAAAGTACCTAATCAAATGGAAAAAGAAAGTTAAAAGTGCGAGTACCAGAAAGAAACGGAATACGAGTGTTCATCCTAGAAAGAGAACGGTTATCAACATCAACCACAAGGCTCAAAGAGGTCCAATATAGGTCCTCAATAAGTTTACACTACGAGTGTTCATCCTAGAAAGAGAACGGTTATCAACATCAACCACAAGGCTCAAAGAGGTCCAATATAGGTCCTCAATAAGTTTACAGAGAAAGTCCACAATTAATGTGCGCCCTAAAGACAAACCTGAGGGCTAATATTCAAGAAGATCGCCACTGGAAATTGGACTTTGCTCGGGAGATGTCTGATCCCAAATTCCGAACACGACTTTGACAGAAGAACAAAGTGGGGAACGAGATGAGAACGGGCAAAAAAAACTGGTGGAGTCATTAGAGCAATAGGAATAATAATTAGAACGGAACATCTTTGTGGAATTTTAAAAAGCCGAACAGTGGCCTTTGACGAAGAGATGCAAAGAGGGTACGGCAGGGATGAAACCTTTTTCCCCATCCTGTACTTTTGTCTTTGTGCTCTCTCTCTCTTTTTTTTTAATTGGAAGGAGGTAAGACAGGGACGCAGTGGGAGGAAAGGTAAGAGAAAGTACGGTAAGGGATAAAAGTAGGAAAGATGAATTTACAGAGTGGAGAGAAAGAAAGAGAGAGAGAGAAAGGGAGGGAGAGATGAAACTGATCTGAATTGGGGAAAAGAACAGCCGTGATTCGACCAATTGAGGAAACCCTGATGCGTCCAATAAAATTCTTACTTACCACTCTGTCCCATTTGATGTTTCCCGTGAGTCCTATTGGATACTGAGGTCTTACCTGTAACACGAAAAGTAATACAAAGTAGGAAAGATGAATTTGCAGAGTGGAGAGAGAGAGAGAGAGAGAGAGAGAGAGAGAGAGAGAGAGAGAGAGAGAGAGAGAGAGAGAGAGAGAGAAAGAGAGAGAGAGAGAAAGAGAGAAATGGAGAGAAAAAAAAGACTGCTCAGTGATCTGAATTGAGAAAAAAGTTGAAGAACAGGCGCGATTCGACCAACTTAGGAAACCGAGATCTATGTGTCCAATGAAAATTCGTGCTGGTGCCACTGTACTCGTACCTACTTACCACTCTGTCCCATTATTTGATGTTTTCCGTGAGTCCTTTTGGATACCCAAGTCTTACCTGTAACATAAAAGGTACATAAATTTTAATTCGAGACATTACAGGCAAGTATACCTATGTGGGAAAAATGGTGGAGATGTCGAAATTCCCGCTGTGAAATTGAAACAAAAATAGTGGAGATGTCAATTTTTTCGCTGTGAAATCGGAACAAAAATAGTGGAGATGCTGATTTTCCACAGTGAAAATGGAACAGAATTTTGACAGTTCGAAGTTGCCGATTTCAGTTGGTAGTTGGGTCTCCCCCTATGTTGCCACTGTATGAAAAGTACGGTGAGCTAACAACGTTGCATGTTACCCGTCAAATTGGTATTTTTCTCCTAACCACCCCACCCTCACAAAAAAACCTTTCTGACTGTGACGTTTCCCCATCCTGTACTTTTGTCTTTGTGCTCTCTCTATTTTTTTTTTTTTTAATTGGAAGGAGGTAAGACAGGGACGCAGTGGGAGGAAAGGAAAGAGAAAGAAAGAGAGAGAGAGAAAGGGAGAGAGGGAGGGAGAGATGAAACTGATCTGAATTGGGGAAAAGAACAGCCGTGATTCGACTAATTGAGGAAACCCTGATGGGTCCAATGAAATTCTTACTTACCACTCTGTCCCATTTGATGTTTCCCGTGAGTCCTATTGGATACTGAGGTCTTACCTGTAACACGAAAAGTAATACAATTCGAGACATTATAGGCAAGTACGGGGGGAAAAATGGTGGAGATGTCAAATTTTCCGCTGTGAAATCGGAACAAAAATAGTGGAGATGCCGATTTTCCACAGTGAAAATGGAACAGAATTTTGACAGTTCGAAGTTGCCGATTTCAGTTGGTAGTTGGGTCTCCCCCCATTTGAAAATGCTTACTTATACTTAGTTCCCTGTCCGTGAGACAGGAAAGGTACCTATCTCACGGTGTTGGAAGGATTGTAAAATGCTTACAAAGTTGTATTATCCTTTCGAAAACTGAAACGATTCCGATGGCTTGCCATCTTGGATTTTCTATGGTTTTGTACAGGTGCTATTACGCCAAAAGAGGGGATACAAGCTTTAGAATCGAGAAATTTGGAAAGGAAAAATCGACGAATAAACTTCAGTGGAAACCTGGTAACAGCTAGAAATCAAGAAATTGAGAATTTACGGGGTTCAAGTTTGGGGAGGGCGAAAAAAATGGGGGAAAAATCTTTCACTCTCCTGAGCCCCATTTGATTGCACTTGCGAAATAAATTTAATAAAACCCCTGCCATCACAATCACACTAGAGAGTTACAATACACACACCGGTATAGTGTAAGCCCGTGACACATTGTTTTACAATACTAGGAAGTGTCCGGGGGGGGGGCTCTTGGAGGGGAATAGAAGATAGGAGGTGGGTAGGCGGGGGCTTAGAGGGGAAGAGAGGAAACACATCTGGAAAAGAGATCAAGGAAGTACCTTCCAAAGAAGAAAATAAAGAATTAAGACTCCTTTGAAAGACCATAAAGGTCCCATTTTTTCCAATGTTCGTTAAGGTATGTCAAGGTGCGCCTACAATACAGTTCACAGAAGTCGAAGTGTAGATGTGGATGGACTCTTCATAACTTTTTTCCATAAAGTAAATCTCATCATAAAATAACCTCGAATAAAACCGTTGCCAACTTCTCAAAAAGGTCCTATATCTTGCTCCCTTGAACTTCATACGGGAAAGGACCTTGATGCTCCCCATGAGACAAAGTCACCAAGCAAGGTCAATGACCGCGACTAGACGGAGGGGAAAAGTCTGACTTGTTGAAGGTAATCGTTCTCTCTCAGATTCGAGGAAAGCTTTTGTTTAAATTAAAAGCTCAAAGATGGCGACACGGATAACGTTTTCATAGACTTTTGTGCTTCCGAGAAAATTTACGTATTTTTTCAATGCAGTTTTTCTTCCTATACTTTGGTATTTATTGTTATTTTACAATTATATTTAATCTAGATTATTATATTTATTTATTTTTCAAGTTTTCAAGAGCGTAGATATCTAAAAATATATATCCTACATATTTTTTCCACGCAAATAAGGACCGCTTTTCTCTTTTATTTCAGACATTACTGTCGCATTTCATTCCATTCAGTACAGGACCAAATTAACAATTTATCCCCTTATTACCTCAGCAAAACGTTTTTTCCCCCCATTAATTCCCTGCAATAAGCCTTTACGCCTCACTGACAGTAGGGTCAGAATGTGGACTTCAAATACTTGAATGAGACAAGACTGTGAGCTTATAGCATACACCCTGAAGGAAAGGAAAATCGACGAATAAACTTCAGTAGAAACCTGGTAACAGCTAGAAATCAAGAAATTTAGAATTTACGGGGTTCAAGTTTGGGGAGGGCGAAAAAAATGAGGGAAAAATCTCTCACTCTCCTGAGCCCCATTTGATTGCACTTGCGAAATAAATTTAATAAAACCCGAAAGGAAAATTGACGAATAAACTTCAGTAGAAACCTGGTAACAGCTAGAAATCAAGAAATTTAGAATTTACGGGGTTCAATTTTGGGGAGGGCGAAAAAAATGAGGGAAAAATCTCTCACTCTCCTGAGCCCCATTTGATTGCACTTGCGAAATAAATTTAATAAAACCCCTGCCATCACAATCACACTAGAGAGTTACAATACACACACCGGTATAGTGTAAGCCCGTGACACATTGTTTTACAATACTAGGAAGTGTCCGGGGGGGGGACTCTTGGAGGGGAATAGAAGATAGGAGGTGGGTAGGCGGGGTCTTAGAGGGGAAGAGAGGGCCCCAAGGGAGGGAAGGAGGCTGCGAAATTGTGTATTGATTGAAAACAATGTTTTGCATATATTTGAATAAAAAAGAGCCTCTTTACGATGATATAATTTGTTCGATGTTTGATTGTTTGAGAAGTTCAACAACGATCTTGTTGTGAACTGATATGTTTGGTCGGTTTGCTGAAAAAATCTCGGTTTTTACTTTGACTGTGGTATTTACTGAAATCCTAGATAACTCTATTCAGCCCTACCGTTTGAATACTGAAAGTAGCTTTTCAGACAGACTTTGGGTAGTAAATGTACGTATAGTATAATACATGAGCTTTCTTTCCACTTTCTCAAGACTTCGTGATCCACTTTTCACCCTGTATTGAGCCTTTGTTTTTATCAGGAAACTCGCCATGTTGCCACTGTATGAAAAGTACGGTAAGCTAACAACGTTGCATGTTACCCGTCAAATTGGTATTTTTCTCCTAACCACCCCACCCTCACAAAAAAACCTTTCTGACTGTGACGGCCTTTGTTTGAGCCGTGATGAAGGTTTGACATGTGAGAGACGGCCAAATTAGCATAACGTCAAAAAGGCTGGCAAGAAAAGGTGTCGTCCTCCTAATTATTACGAGGAGAAATTTCGGGTCCCTAAACTAATTTGTATCTTGTGTAATACTACTTTGTCCTTATTTCAAAGTTTATATAACTTCATTAGGTGACTTTTAGGAAGTGGAGAGAGAGGAGACCTTGACACTTTCAGTGACGGAGGTTGGAGATGAGATATTTTAAGCAAACTCTGAGTATTTTTACTCTACCCAAACACTGATCTTTTATGGTACGTTTAGCACCAGAAGGTAGGTAGGTAGTTCATCCTTAGTTCAAATTCATATTATTCATAATAATTTAAATTTTATTCTACTTAAGGCAAATTAAACTAATAAAAGAAAGGAAAAAAATTGAAGTCTAATTTGTTTTCCGTTTGCAAAAATTGTTTGCATAAATATAAAAATGTTATTACCAACTATCACGAAATTAAAGGGGAAAATGCATTATTAAGACTCATTAAACAGCAGTTCAAGAAGAAGACGAAGAAGAAGGAGAAGTCCTAAAAACTTTAATGAAACATTTCTTTTGTACACATTAATCTACGAGTAATAACATTTATACGTACCTATATATTTTGAATATATATTATTAGGTAAGTACCTCAGATCTGATAATAAAATTACACCGAGATCCACCAGCAAGGATTTCCCGTTTTCCACAGACAAAGATAAAACAGCCTCTTTACGATGATATAATTTGTTCGATGTTTGAGAAGTTAAACAACGATCTTGTTGTGAACTGATATGTTTGGTCGGTTTGCTGCAAAAATCTCGGTTTTTACTTTGACTGTGGTGTTTACTGAAATCCTAGATAACTCTATTCAGCCCTACGGTTTGAATACTGAAAGTAGCTTTTCAGACAGACATTGGGTAGTAAATGTAGTAATACATGAGCTTTCTTTCCACTTTCTCAAGACTTCGTGATCCACTTTTCACCCTGTATTGAGCCTTTGTGAGCTTCAATTTTAAATCCAAAGATAGCAGCACTCGTATAATAAAACCGAGGAAACTTTATGAATGAAAGTTCCACAGATACCAGTACCACGTGATGTCCAGACATCCCGTCTTTAGACCGACCACAAGTTGTCTAAACCTCTAAACCAAGGGATCCGTCAAAAATTGGAGTCCGTCGGAGATTTGCTTTGTGAAAACACATCTGGAAAAGAGATCAAGGAAGTACCTTCCAAAGAAGAAAATAAAGAATTAAGACTCCTTTGAAAGACCATAAAAGGTCCCATTTTTTTCAATGTTCGTTAAGGTATGTCAAGGTGCGCCTACAATACAGTTCACAAAAGACGAAGTGTAGATGTGGATGGACTCTTCATAACTTTTTTCCATAAAGTAAATCTCATCATAAAATAACCTCGAATAAAACCGTTGCCAACTTCTCAAAAAGGTCCTATATCTTGCTCCCTTGAACTTCATACGGGAAAGGACCTTGATGCTCCCCATGAGACAAAGTCACCAAGCAAGGTCAATGACCGCGACTAGACGGAGAAACCGTTGCCAACTTCTCAAAAAGGTCCTATATCTTCCTCCCTTGAACTTCATACGGGAAAGGACCTTGATGCTCCCCATGAGACAAAGTCACCAAGCAAGGTCAATGACCGCGACTAGACGGAGGGGAAAAGTCTGACTTGTTGAAGGAAATCGTTCTCTCTCAGATTCGAGGAAAGCTTTTGTTTAAATTAAAAGCTCAAAGATGGCGACACGGATAACGTTTTCATAGACTTTTGTGCTTCCGAGAAAATTTACGTATTTTTTCAATGCAGTTTTTCTTCCTATACTTTGGTATTTATTGTTATTTTACAATTATATTTAATCTAGATTATTATTTATTTATTTTTCAAGTTTTCAAGAGCGTAGATATCTAAAAATAGGTATATCCTACATATTTTTTCCACGCAAATAAGGATCGCTTTTCTCTTTTATTTCAGACATTACTGTCGCATTTCATTCCATTCAGTACAGGACCAAATTAACAATTTATCCCCTTATTACCTCAGCAAAACGTTTTTTCCCCCCATTAATTCCCTGCAATAAGCCTTTACGCCTCACTGACAGTAGGGTCAGAATGTGGACTTCAAATACTTGAATGAGACAAGACTGTGAGCTTATAGCATCCACCCTGAACCCACCGTCAATCCCACACTCACACCCTCAACAACTCTTTGAACTCTTCTGACAAAAGTTTTACAAAATAATTAGAAAGACAAAACCTTCGAATTTATCATTCATGGGTGTTTTTCGGGGTTTTCTGCTTGAGATATTTAGGAGAGACAAAAAAGGGAACATGTTGTCAACCCCAATTAGTGGAGCTTTAAATCTCCTCTTTTTTTCTGCGTAATACCTATACCTTGTTTATCCTGCCCGAATAGGACTGAAAAGTCCCTTTACCCCAGCAGTCTGAACAAGGTCTCGTATATTTGATGGGTTATTAAAGAATAATACATACACTAACAATTCATTAAAAAGACCTTGCTTAACAAATGCTTGAGATATTTAGGAGGGACAAAAAAGGGAACATGTTGTCAACCCCAATTAGTGGAGCTTTAACTCTCCTCTTTTTTTTCTGCGTATTTTTGAGGGTACGAATAAAGAGGAATGTAAAGATTATAAAACATCGTCCACACTATGGCCGAATTGGTCGATCTGTACCATTGACCATTGTACCTTTTGCCCAGTTGATGGGGATGGATATCGACAGACTTTTGATAAAAAAAAAGTGTTATGTGTGTTCGAGCCGTTGCCCTCGCCTCTCAATTTTCCAGACCGCATAGTATCTACGATGTGTGTAGTTTGGACTTGAGTAGGTATAACTTGAAGTTTTTCAACTTTAAAGTTGACTCTGTCATTTTGTGAAGGTCCATATTATACAAATTATCCTGTATTTTCAATTCATATAACTTGAAGTAGGTATTAAGTATTTCAACAACATCGAGGATAATAATTATGCTAAATTAGCAGATCAGCACTTAGTACCTTTTCCAAATTTTCAAGCCATTGTAGATAATATCCGAGCTCTATAGAGAACTTACTCGAAATGAAGGAGAAAAGATAGATTTTAGAAAAGAAACAATATCACGTCAATTCTGGAGGCAACCCATCAAGCATCAAGTTAGTAATCTAATATCTTTCCTGTCGCTTATTTGGAGGATGACACCCTGAACCCACCGTCAATCCCACTCACACCCTCAACAACTCTTTGAACTCTTCTGACAAAAGTTTTACAAAATAATTAGAAAGACAAAACCTTCGAATTTATCATTCATGAGTGTTTTTCGGGGTTTTCTGCTTGAGATATTTAGGAGGGACAAAAAAGGGAACATGTTGTCAACCCCAATTAGTGGAGCTTTAACTCTCCTCTTTTTTTTCTGCGTATTTTTGAGGGTACGAATAAAGAGGAATGTAAAGATTATAAAACATCGTCCACACTATGGCCGAATTAATCGATCTGTACCATTGACCATTGTACCTTTTGCCCAGTTGATGTGGATGGATATCGACGGACTTTTGATAAAACTCGCCTCTCAATTTTCCAGATCGCATAGTACCTATCTACGATGTGTGTAGTTTGGACTTGAATAGGTATGAAGTTTTTCAACTTTAAAGTTGACTCTGTCATTTTGTGAAGGTCCGTATTAAACAAATTATCCTGTATTTTCAATTCGTATAACTTGAAGTAATTATGCTAAATTAGCAGATCAGCACTTAGTACCTACCTTTTCCAAATTTTCAAGCCATTGTAGATAATATCCGAGCTCTAGAGAACCTTACTCGAAATGAAGGAGAAAAGATAGATTTTAGATTTAGAAAAGAAACAATATCACGTCAATTCTGGAGGCAACCCATCAAGCATCAAGTAATCTAATAACTTTCCTGTCGCTTATTTGGAGGATGTTGGGATCCGACTATTCTAACAGAAGACAATATCCCTCGCTGTCATGTTTAACATATTTCAGTCGAGCTAGTCGAGCAGCACAACTTTAATATTCTGCAAATACTCTGCGGCTGGGGAGTAGATTAAATTTCCTTTATGAAAATAATAGCTGCTGTTTTTTATGAAAATTTATTATCATAAAGAAAACAAGTGAGGAAGAGACTTCCTCCTCCTCCAATTCCTTCCCCACTCCCCGCCTTTTTTTGTCTGGATGTGGAAAAACAAACAATATCATGGGAGCTTTTGAAGATTTTCTCCAGCTTTGTGCTATTGTGAGCTTAAAAAAAATGCAAAGAAGAAAAGTTAGTTATGTTTTAATTTTGTAAAGTGATAGTGAGCATTTGAGTTTTTTTGCTCCAGAATGTTGGGAATCCATACCGTCCAAGTATATTGGGAGCTTTTAAGATTTATGCTTTAATTTAAACTCGCAGCTCTCCTTAATCTTGTTAATCTTTTCTCTTCTGGTATTGTTTAACAGAGACATCCAGAGATAGTTTTGCTTCTTTAAAAAATAATTATCATTTTAAATTTGTAGTAAAATAATTTTAAATGTGCATTATAAAAGAATGTAATTACTGCTAGTAACTTGCAAAAGTCTTGACATTTATTCGTGAGAGAAGATTCATAAGGTATTCGCTTATTAAGAATAGCAGTAGGTAGATACTAGATACCATCAGCCATTCCATCCTAGCAAAATAACCTCTCTTTTTTCGCGATAAAAACCATGATGGTGAGCACAACTTTAATATTCTGCAAATACTCTGCGGCTGGGGAGTAGATTAAATTTCCTTTATGAAAATAATAGGTGCTGTTAGAACAGAAACAATATCACGTCAATTCTGGAGGCAACCCATCAAGCATCAAGTTAGTAATCTAATATCTTTCCTGTCGCTTATAGGATGTTGGGATCCGACTATTCTAACAGAAGACAATATCCCTCGCTGTCATGTTTAACATATTTCAGTCGAGCAGCACAACTTTAATATTCTGCAAATACTCTGCGGCTGGGGAGTAGATTAAATTTCCTTTATGAAAATAATAGGTGCTGTTTTTTTATGAAAATTTATTATCATAAAGAAAACAAGTGAGGAAGAGACTTCCTCCTCCTCCAATTCCTTCCCCACTCCCCGCCTTTTTTTGTCTGGATGTGGAAAAACAAACAATATCATGGGAGCTTTTGAAGATTTTCTCCAGCTTTGTGCTATTGTGAGCTTAAAAAAAATGCAAAGAAGAAAAGTTAGTTATGTTTTAATTTTGTAAAGTGATAGTGAGCATTTGAGTTTTTTTGCTCCAGAATGTTGGGAATCCATACCCAAGTATATTGGGAGCTTTTAAGATTTATGCTTTAATTTAAACTCGCAGCTCTCCTTAATCTTGTTAATCTTTTCTCTTCTGGTATTGTTTAACAGAGACATCCAGAGATAGTTTTGCTTCTTTAAAAAATAATTATCATTTTAAATTTGTAGTAAAATAATTTTAAATGTGCATTATAAAAGAATGTAATTACTGCTAGTAACTTGCAAAAGTCTTGACATTTATTCGTGAGAGAAGATTCATAAGGTATTCGCTTATTAAGAATAGCAGTAGGTAGATACCATCAGCCATTCCATCCTAGCAAAATAACCTCTCTTTTTTCGCGATAAAAACATGATGGTGAGGAGGAGAGAGGGCTATCTCGCAAAACTTGGAACGAAATGGATTTTCATGTCATCCATTTTTTTTCCACCGTTTCGAAAAAAAAATATTAAACCGTTTTGATATTTATTTATGTGTCATAACTCATTTGACGAAAAATAATTAAAAAATACAGCGTAGAGCCGATAGCAAGCATCATGTGTGTGGGATGTACTCAGAGTCCCTAGGGATTGACGAGTATAATGCCCGTGCAACCTTTGCTCCTGTAACTGGGATGCTTTTTTTTTACATTACCTACCTAGGTTTGAGCACATATGTACATGTAGGTTGGTTGGTATTATTTATAACTAGCTGAATTCCGTCGCTTCGCTCCGGAATCCCGCTAGTTCATCCCGAGGCATGGCCAAACTTGTGGAAAAGGCATGGCCCACAGCGTATAGCCGATAGCAAGCATCATATGTGTGTGGGATGTACTCAGAGTCCCTAGGGATTGACGAATATAATGCCCGTGCAACCTTTGCTCCTGTAACTGGGATGCTTTTTTTTACATTACCTACCTAGGTTTGAGCACATATTATGTACATGTAGGTTGGTTGGTATTAATTATAATATGTAGTTAGTTACAGCTAACGGTTGTAATGACTCATGATTCATCATCATCAATTCTTAAAGGCAATTCCTTGTCGTCGCAATCAATACTGTCGATCCATTGCCGCTCAGGTATCCAATTATTGGCAGGAGGGAAGATAAGATTTCACTTTGAATGCTGACCGGTAGTGGGAAAAACTGGAGAAAAAACTACATATTTATTTATTTATACCTATTAGCCAAATTCCCTTTAGGGGTGAGCTATTCCTTTCAAACCGAAGTCACAACTTTGGGTCGGGGTTGTGTTTTTGGGTCTTTTGGGTCACTGTAGGAAGCTATTCGCTATGAAAACTCATTTCGATATTTTACTTTTCTTGTCTGTAAAGTGTACAGACAAAACTGCCCCTTTCTAATGTTCTCTCAATGTAACGCATAATAGGTATAAATTACGTACATATTATACCCAACATACCTATATGGTACACGCACACCATACACTACACACAATATTACGCTCTAGCAAAAAAATACGACGCTTTCAAATGGCGGCTGATACATGATGGTGAGGGGGAGAGAGGGCTATCTCGCAAAACTTGGAACGAAATGGATTTTCATGTCATCCATTTTTTTTCCACCGTTTCGAAAAAAAAATATTAACAGAAAGAGAAAGACAAGCCAGTCAGAAAAATACATAGCTACATTTCAACACCATTGGTAAGACCAGATGTTATACAGAGGTAGGTATGCAACATGTATGTCAGTTTTGTGATACATATTGAGCTTAAAATTTTCAAGAAACCAAGAACATGACTCGTTAGGGTAGTCAGGTTAAATGTAGGTGGTTACGTAGTAAGACTAGTAAGTCAGCAAGGAAGTCTAAATTTGGAATTTTCAGGAATACAGCAAATGCATTGGCTTAGATTTGGTACGGTTTTGCCTTTCTGGTATTCTCATACTCTGTGATGTTTCTACAAAAGACTGATGCGATTGTGTTTTCCCTGGCTGTTCATGAAACACTTGATACATTTCCATCGCTCTCACATTTCACTTCTAATATCATCGTTCAAACTAATCAAAAGTCTCTTGAAAAATGAATAAACAAAAAATGTAGATTTCCTGAAAAAAAAAAGGTTCCGCTTTATCCTTTCTGTGAATCTCTCCTACCCACCACCTCCCACTCATTCAGGCAAATTCATCATTCCTCTTTCACGTTCAAACTAATCAAAAGTCTCTTGAAAAATGAATAAACAAAAAATGTAGATTTCCTGAAAAAAAGGTTCCGCTTTATCCTTTCTGTGAATCTCTCCTACCCACCACCTCCCACTCATTCAGGCAAATTCATCATTCCTCTTTCACATCATCGTTCAAACTAATCAAAAGTCTCTTGAAAAATGAATAAACAAAAAATGTAGATTTCCTGAAAAAAGGGTTCCGCTTTATCCTTTCTGTGAATCTCTCCTACCCACCACCTCCCACTCATTCAGGCAAATTCATCATTCCTCTTTCACATAGAGTGGTAATGAAAATTAATGTTCCACTTGATGGAAAGAAAAGTAACAAGGAATTACAGGAGTATAATGTGAGTCAAGGCTGCAGCAGTAGAGGCCTCTTTACGATGATATAATTTGTTCGATGTTTGAGAAGTTCAACAACGATCTTGTTGTGAACTAATATGTTTGGTCGGTTTGCTGCAAAAATCTCGGTTTTTACTTTGACTGTGGTATCTACTGAAATCCTAGATAACTCTATTCAGCCCTACGGTTTGAATACCTACTGAAAGTAGCTTTTCAGACAGACTTTGGGTAGTAAATGTAGTAATACATGAGCTTTCTTTCCACTTTCTCAAGACTTCGTGATCCACTTTTCACCCTGTATTGAGCCTTTGTTTTTATCAGGAAACTCGAGTACTTTGGAGTGTCTAACATAATGAGTTTTTATTACAGGGAAATAACAAAGGTTAATGTAATATTAAATGCTTGTGACATTTTTTTCCTTCCTTAGCTCGAAAAATGGAACGTTTTTCGTTTAACGGTTGGATAAGTGTCTATCCTTTTTAAAGGGACAGAATTTTTCTTCATTTTCTTTCCTTCGCTCGAGATCCAGAACATAACGCTGAAAAAAACGGACGGGAATGTAATGAAAATTAATGTTCCACTTGATGGAAAGAAAAGTAACAAGGAATTACAGGAGTATAATGTGAGTCAAGGCTGCAGCAGTAGAGACAGAGTCAGCACAAGACATTTTTGTCATTCAGTAGAAAGAGAAAGACAAGCCAGTCAAAAAATACATAGCTACATTTCAACACCATTGGTAAGACCAGATGTTATACAGAGGTAGGTATGTAACATATATGTCAGTTTTGTGATACATATTGAGCTTAAAATTTTCAAGAAACCAAAAACATGACTCGTTAGGGTAGTCAGGTTAAATGTACATAGGTGGTTACGTAGTAAGACTAGTAAGTCAGCAAGGAAGTCTAAACTTGGAATTTTCAGGAAGGAATACAGCAAATGCATTGGCCTAGATTTGGTACGGTTTTGCCTTTCTGGTATTCTCATACTCTGAATATTGAGCTTAAAATTTTCAAGAAACCAAGAACATGACTCGTTAGGGTAGTCAGGTTAAATGTACATAGGTGGTTACGTAGTAAGACTAGTAAGTCAGCAAGGAAGCCTAAACTTGGAATTTTCAGGAAGGAATACAGCAAATGCATTGGCCTAGATTTGGTACGGTTTTGCCTTTCTGGTATTCTCATACTCTGTGATGTTTCTACAAAAGACTCATGCGATTGTGTTTTCCCTGGCTGTTCATGAAACACTTGATACATTTCCATCGCTCTCTCATTTCACTTCTAGTATCATTGTCCGCGCCGGTATCGCGATTTAAGTATTTAGACTATCTAGAGTATCCACAACGCTCCAAACTCCGTGATGGATACGAAGGAACCCGAGCCCGGCCGAACATAATAGGCTCGGCCACCATCTCCTAACCAAGCGCCCCGAGGTTCCGCTTTATCCTTTCTGTGAATCTCTCCTACCCACCACCTCCCACTCATTCAGGCAAATTCATCATTCCTCTTTCACATAGAGTCCTATCTGATTTTCAATCCTTAAAAAAGTGCTGTATATTTTTTTGTTTTTCAAATGCTTCTTTTTTTCATAATTATGATTTTTATTTTTTACCATCATCTTTCTCTGGTAAATTATGATAATTTTATACAAAATGGAAACGAAAATCTCTCCCTCTCCCTCTCTCTTTCTCTCTCTCTCTCCCCTTCTCCATCTATATGTACGAGTATATCTATCTCTCCCTTTTTTAAATTTTGCTGAAACACTCTTTATATAGTCTCCCCTTCTCCATCTATATGTACGAGTATATCTATCTCTCCCTTTTTTAAATTTTGCTGAAACACTCTTTATAGTCCATTGGAATCAGGTACCTATCTATGCCTTTGCAGGTCTCCATAAAGTAGTTTTTTTTTCTTTCTTGTTAAAGTACCTCACATAGTCCATTGGAATCAGGTACCTATCTATGCCTTTGCAGGTCTCCATAAAGTAGTTTTTTTTTCTTTCTTGTTAAAGTACCTCACAATAAGACCGTCTGACAGAGCGAGACCGTCAGAACGTCTGTAGCGGCAAAAGCTTTAGACCGCGGTCTGTCAGTTAGTTAAAATAATAGATAAATTTAGCAGATGAGTATTTTTCCCCTCAAAAAAACACGTTCCAAGCTACTCGTATTCCGTTCAGGGGAAACAAAACGTACGATAATAATTTTCCCCACCACAATATTTCCCGACCTCCCTCTCTATTTGCTTTTCTTTGACTGGGAAAAGTTCTTTATTTATAATATTTACACATAATTTTTCCTTATTGAAGGCAAATGATTTTTAAGCCTCTCATCCCATTTTCCCTTGTATTTTTCCCCTCAAAGCTACTCGTATTCCGTTCAGGGGAAACAAAACGTACGATAATAATTTTCCCCACCACAATATTTCCCGACCTCCCTCTCTATTGCCGTCAGAACGTCTGTAGCGGCAAAAGCTTTAGACCGCGGTCTGTCAGTTAGTTGAAATAATAGATAAATTTAGCAGATGATTATTTTTCCCCTCAAAAAACACGTTCAAAGCTACTCGTATTCCGTTCAGGGGAAACAAAACGTACGATAATAATTTTCCCCACCACAATATTTCCCGACCTCCCTCTCTATTTGCTTTTCTTTGACTGGGGAAAAGTTCTTTATTTATAATATTTACACATAATTTTCCTTATTGAAGGCAAATGATTTTTAAGCCTCTCATCCCATTTTCCCTTTTTTCATTAGGCACACGCGAGAACGTATGAGCTTGTTTGCATAAAAACATTTCAGTTTGAGCTCGAGAACGTTTTACCGTGATCCCCTTTTTTCATTAGGCACACGCGAGAACGTATGAGCTTGTTTGCATAAAAACATTTCAGTTTGAGCTCGAGAACGTTTTACCGTGATACTTTTTTCATTAGGCACACGCGAGACCGTATGAGTTTGTTTGCACAAAAACATTTCAGTTTGAGCTCGAGAACGTTTTACCGTGATAAGCTGCTCAGGGGATCACGTAAATGAACCTGGGGAAGCATTGCAAACCTTTTTTTTTCATTAGGCACACGCGAGAACCTATGAGTTTGTTTGCATAAAAACATTTCAGTTTGAGCTCGAGAACGTTTTACCGTGATAAGCTGCTCAGGGGATCACGTAAATGAACCTGGGGAAGCATTGCAAAGAGTAAAGTCTCATCTCTCCTCCCAGAACAAGATCAAAACTCTGAATAGGAGGCTTTATTTTGACTCCTGTAGTCATGTCTTGTCTTCCATGTTCCAAATCAAAAAGCATGAAAAGCTAATGTTAGGCACAACTGACGGGCCTTGTCACGCGTTATAATAGAAATTCTGTAAGGGCCGGGCTGATAGTGACTCTGAAAGAAGAGTTGAGAGGGAGAGAGAGAGAGAAGAAAGATAGAGGCAAAGCAAGGAGCTGGGAGATTGAAGACAAAAAACAAGCGGAAAAAAACATGCTTGATGCTCTCGGCATTAAATTTATTGGTAGAGGGAATTCAAGGAGAAAGCTGCCAAAATTTTGGATCTTCAAAGTGATCCCGAAAATAACGAAAATGTTGGACAAAATGACACGGAGTTTAACGAACACCTAAAAATTACAATAGAAAGATAAGTTGCACAAAATTGAGATAGGCAGCACAAGAGAGAGTTAAACAGCAAGGCGGATGATGTTGAAATAACCATCGGGAGACAGAGGTTAGAAAAGAAACGCCTGCACAAAACGGTGCGATGGCTTACACGAATATTTTGTAACAAGGAAATTTTTCAAGACTGACAGATTTCCGTGTCCACCGTCCTCCCAGCTTTTTCGCTCCTCCCACCCTCTCCCTCCTCCCCCTCAGGACGTATCTATTTGACAGGAACAGGAAAAGGACTCCCTACAATACCTCTACACAGGGACGTGCGATGGCTTACACGAATATTTTGTAACAAGGAAATTTTTCAAGACTGACAGATTTCCGTGTCCACCGTCCCCCCAGCTCCTTCGCTACTCCCACCCTCTCCCTCCTCCCCCTCAGGACGTATCTATTTGACAGGAACAGGAAAAGGACTCCCTACAATACCTCTACACAGGGACGGAAAAATGTCGACATTGTTTACCTCCAGAGGAGAGGGAGAAGGGAAAAAGAGGAGGGAAAGCATTGAAGTACCTCTACACAGGGACGGAAAAATGTCGACATTGTTTACCTCCAGAGGAGAGGGAGAAGGGAACAAGAGGAGGGAAAGCATTGAAGGAAGGAAAGAGAGAGAAGGGAATGATTAGGGGAGGGATTGAAAAGGGAGGCTGGAAAACGAGGGGTTAACATCCGCTGTAAGACAAGCAGGGATGGAGAAAGAAGAGAAGGAGGAGGAATGGAGGGTCCAGGGTTAAAGGACACTTCACTTATTGATGGCCAGTGGACTTGGGTAGGGGAAGAATAGATTCTATTAGAGATTCCCCTGCCCTTCCCTCCTGAGAACACTGGGAACGAAAATCTGTCTAAAAACTGAACATAATAAAATAAAAAATATGGATTTTCATTTGATAATACCATCAGAATAAAATGTAAGACAAGCAGGGATGGAGAAAGAAGAGAAGGGGGAGGGATGGAGGGTCCAGGGTTAAAGGACACTTCACTTATTGATGGCAGGTGGACTTGGGTAGGGGAAGAATGGATTCTATTAGAGATTCCCCTGCCCTTCCCACTGGGAACGAAAGAACACTGGGAACGAAAATCTGTCTAAAAACTGAACATAATAAAATAAAAAATATGGATTTTCATTTGATAATACCATCAGAATAAATGTGCACCAAAGATAGAAGTGAGTGACATATTGCAGACTTATGGATATTGGTCAGGACTCATTAAGTTTTCTGCTGAAATAAATTGCATTTTATTCTGACATAATATTTTTTCTGAGATGAAGAGAACAGAACGATCTTGAGTGGATAGAGACATTGACTGCCAACGTTTTTGACCCAGGGGTAAAAGTGAACTGACCTTCATCAAATCCAGTGCTCGTGTGTCGAGGACAACTTTGACACGAGTATAACATACTGACAGTTACAAAAGTTAGAAAACCCCAGATCCCCTTGAAGAGAGGGAATTTCCCAAAAGAATCTGGGAACTATTACTGAAAAGTCATGCGAACTGACAAAAAAAATATGATTGTACCGTATTGCCTGATTAGGAGTCACTCATACACTCAATCTTCTAGATTTCCTGGCGCCAACCTCAACATAATATTAGAAAATAGCAACATGTGGCGTGCCATTGGGCCTATTAGCCAAATCCCCTTTAGGGGTGAGCTATTCCTTTCAAACGGAAGTCACAACTTTGGGTCGGGGTTGTGTTTTTGGGTCTTTTGGGTCACTATAGGAAGCTATTCGCTATGAAAACTCATTTCGATATTTTACTTTTCTTGTCTGTAATGTGTACAGACAAAACTGCCCCTTTCTAATGTTCTCTCAATGTAACGCATAATAGGTATAAATTACGTACATATACCTAACATACCTATATGGTACACGCACACCATACACTACACACAATATTACGCTCTAGCAAAAAAATACGACGCTTTCAAATGGCGGCTGAAATGTAACGCAATAGGTATAAATTATGTACATTTGTATCTACACACCTATATGGTGTACACGCACACCATACACTCCACACAATATTACGCTCTAGCAAAAAAATACGACGCTTTCAAATGGCGGCTGATGTTAGAGTGGTCGAAATTTGAAAATGCTTACTACAAGTATAACATACTGACAGTTACAAAAGTTAGAAAACCCCAGATCCCCTTGAAGAGAGGGAAGAGAGAGAGAGAGAGGTAATTTCCCAAAAGCAATCTGGGAACTATTACTGAAAAGTCATGCGAACTGGCAAAAAATATGATTGTACCGTATTGCCTGATTGGGAGTCACTCATACACTCAATCTTCTAGATTTCCTGGCGCCAACCTCAACATATTAGAAAATAGCAACATGTGGCGTGCCATTGGATAAAGGGCATAAATCGACGTACTTTCATATAAATCTATTCTAGAAACTCCTGAAACTAACTCTCCCCCAACATTCATAGATTCGTAGAAGCTTAACCCATCCTTTGGGGCTGTCCAGCCCCTATACCTAAGCCTCAGATTGACCTTTTTGTGTATGGGATTAAGCAAAAAAAAAAAAAAAAAAAAAAAA
>NW_007377788.1:166924-224564 GCF_000475195.1 Diaphorina citri
CACGATCCGGTCACCGGATCCGGTATACCGGATCGTGAGTGGCCGCCCTTAGAAGGACCGGCAAATGAAAAATAAGGCTTCTTCCATTACCCAGCAATAATGTTGATATTCAAAAGATTGGCATACCTAACTACTACTCGTGTATAATTAAGATTATGTATTATCCATCGACCAATTTACATAGGTTTGGTTTTTCAGGCGACTCCCAATGACGTTTCCAGAGTGCGTCGGGCCTTATTGTACTAAAGTCTTTCGCGCAGTATACATTTGATATCAGATTGCCTGTTCATTTGCCATTTGTAGCACCTATAATGTCGAGTATGAAGATGAATTATCCAGGCCTCAGGCCTATCGCCCCCCAGCTTTCTCCAGCCCTGTACCCTCCAGTCGAGTATCCCAGCCACTCCTAATAATAATAATGTATGGCGATGATTTTCATTTCTTTATTTTCCACACGTTCTCTCGTCTTAGAATAATAATAATAATAATAATAAATTATCATTTTTATTCTTCACAAACTGATTATTAAATTATTGTTTTCTCTTACGATTTTTTTCTCTCTAAAAAAATGATTAATATTTTTATTGGAAAGAAAAGAAAGCGTTTTATTTATTCTCCCCCTCACCTTGATTCTAAAATTCCTTCCAAATTGAATTCTCCACTTTTTACAGTTATTTTTTCGGAGTTTTGACCTCAGATTTGGATTTTTCCAACTTTTTACATAGGAATCGACCATTTATTTATAATTTTTACTATATTTGCAACTGCTCCATTAATACGTAAATTGTTACCTAGTAAATCTACCGGATTTTCCAAAGATTTCAAAATTATCGAAGAAAAATTCTAACTAGGTACGAAAAATTGCTCCATTTTACCCACTGCTCCATTTATACGTAAATTGTTACCTAGTAAATCTACCGGATTTTCCAAAGATTTCAAAATTATCGAAGAAAAATTCTAACTAGGTACGAAAAATTTCAAGAATCAAACCAAGGGTAACTCTGGGTCCCTATAATTTAAATTCCCGATCCAACACAAAAGAAAATAATAATAAGTTCCTCCTAAACTTTTTTAAAAGTTGATAAAAAGTAGGGCAATAATAATTATCATCGAGTCAATAAAAGAGCAATAAACAATCAATTAGAAATATTTTCATTTCTTATAATTACCCGTTAATTAGAATTTATAAATGTTTGAGAAAAATATGGTAGTATTTTCTTTTCTCCCCCTATAGAATGGCCTCTTCAGAACCGAAGGGTCTGCCCCTCCTGGCCCCTTATTGTCTACCCTACCCTTCGCGAAAGGAAAATGCACCAAATAATTCTTCACGTGGTATCATTGGCTCTGGTTAAGGTCCGTTCCAACTTCTCGTGACTTTCACACGATTTTTTTCCGAACGTCCTGTAGGCAATGTAATTTAAATGAGAGTGTTCTCATTTAACACGACACGATTTTTCTCCAAACGACAAGTGGGGACGGGCCTTTACACTGTCCCAAACAGGCCGAGGAGGACTGAAGAGCTCAAAGTGCAGAAATTTATTTAATGGGAAAAGTTGTGGAATGTTGGCGGTGCTGGTGAGGAGTCGCGAAAGGAAAATGCACCAAATAATTCTTCACGTGGTATCATTGGCTCTGGTTAAGGTCCGCTCCCACTTCTCGGGACTTTCACACGATTTTTTTTTTCGAACGTCCTGTAGGCAATGTAATTTAAATGAGAGTGTTCTCATTTCACAAGACACGATTTTTCTCTAAACGACAAGTGGGGAGGGGCCTTTACACTGTCCTAAACAGGCCGAGGAGGACTGAAGAGCTCAAAGTGCAGAAATTTATTTAATGGGAAAAGTTGTGGAATGTTGGCGGTGCTGGTGAGGAGTTTATTTGGAGGACGAGGCAGAGGCACGACGCTCAGTTATTTCTCAAGGAGGAGGGGGAAACAATAAACGCCGGGAACGAGAGAAAAAAGTTTGACTTTCGTGAGAGCACAAGTTTTTCTCCTGGTCTATTACCGTGCTATTGTTTGTCTGATAAGCTTTCGTGGGAGCACAAGTTTTTCTCCTGGTCTATTACCGTGCTATTGTTTGTCTGATAAGTGATAAGTCTGATAACTGATAAGGTACCGCGTGTTACTGTTTGTCTGATAAAAGTAATAATTGAAACAATACCAACTACACATAGTATTACAGTGACTATACTCGTAAAGGAGGATCATTTTCTCGTCATCGATTGACATATGGCTATTCATTTATCTAGAAGTTATTTTATCGATGCATGTCTACTGGAAATATGGTCATAAAAAGACATTCAAAGAGCAGAAAAAATGTCTCTTGAAACTTGCGTTCAGGAGCATTTAAATTTTAAAGTCAAAGTTCAATACTGGTTTAAAATAATAAAAGAAGGACGGGCTAAAAAGGAGAAAAATAAAGACCTAGATAAAATTAAGAAGAAATATGCACACAGAAATAACTAAAACAAAGGAAGTGATTGAAGAGGGGGAAAGAAACAGATACACCGTGCCTCTACAGCCGAGAGAGAAATAGGGAAAGACAATAAAAACATAGACAAAGAGCAAAATGGAAGGGATAACATTGATCATGTAAATGTAACGGCTGAACGTTAACATACGAGACAAACATGAGTAGAATAAGAGAAGGCCGAGGACAGTTCACTCGTGATAAGTCTGATAACTGATAAGGTGATAAGGTACCGCGTGTTACTGTTTGTCTGATAAAAGTAATAATTGAAACAATACCAACTACACATCTACACATAGGTGATAAGTCTGATAACTGATAAGGTGATAAGGTACCGCGTGTTACTGTTTGTCTGATAAAAGTTGATAGGTAATAATTGAAACAATACCAACTACACATAGTATTACAGTGACTATAAAGGAGGATCATTTTCTCGTCATCGATTGACATAAATGGCTATTCATTTATCTAGAGAAGTTATTTTATCGATGTCTGCTGGAAATATGGCCATAAAAAGACATTCAAAGGGCATAAAAAATGTCTCTTGAAACTTGCGTTCAGGAGCATTTAAACTTTAAAGTCAAAGTTCAATACTGGTTTAAAATAATAATAAAAGAAGGGTCATAGTATTACAGTGACTATAAAGGAGGATCATTTTCTCGTCATCGATTGACAAATGGCTATTCATTTATCTAGAAGTTATTTTATCGATGTCTGCTGGAAATATGGTCATAAAAGACATTCAAAGAGCATAAAAAAAAATGTCTCTTGAAACTTGCGTTCAGGAGCATTTAAACTTTAAAGTCAAAGTTCAATACTGGTTTAAAATAATAATAAAAGAAGGACGGGCTAAAAAGGAGAAAAATAAAGACCTAGATAAAATTAAGAAGAAATATGCACACAGAAATAACTAAAACAAAGGAAGTGATTGAAGAGGGGGGGGGGAAGAAACAGATACACCGTACCTCTACAGCCGAGAAAGAAAAAAATGGGGAAAGACAATAAAAATGTAGACAAAGAGCATCAAAAAGGGTGGAACATTGATCATGTAAATGTAACGGCTGAACGTTAACATACGAGACAAACATGAGTAGAATAAGAGAAGGCCGAGGACAGTTCACTCGGCCTAGTAGAACGGGTAAGAAGAAGAGTAGAAGACAGAAGGAAAGGAGGAAATAAGGGAACTAAAGGGAGAAGGAAGGAAAAACCAACGGGGGGATAGATGGGAGAAAAAGGTGGAGAAAGAGAAGATGGAGAAAGAGAAGAAAGAGATGCAACGGGTGAACTAAAGGAATCAAGGGAAAGGGAGAGAAATTAACGGTGGGATAGACGGAGAAGGAGAAGGTAAGAGATGCAAAGGGAGTGATAGGAGAGAGTAATCCGGAGTTGGTAAAGCCAGAGAGGGAGAAAGACAGAGGGAAAGAAGGAATACCAGGTAGGGGAGGGTAAATAAGGGATAGTTTAGGGGAAATGGGAGCCAAGTGAAGTTTAGGAGGGAAAGAATAGCGTGGCGACGTAGACATAAGAGTTACGTCTTATCTGTTTCTATACAAAGGCCCGCCTGTTGGGAACCGAATGCCCCAATTGTATCTTTAAATTCTGACCTTTTTTTCTTCCACCTCTATTGTAATAATATAAAAGACTTTGGATAGAAAAGGCTACGATCATCTAGAATCAGATGAATTGTAATTACTTATTTGAGTTATTTGTTCTCAGTACATACATTTGTACTAAGACTAGAAATAGTAGAAATGTGATTCAGAGGGTAGCCGCAGACTAACAAGGAAGTTGCCAAGGTAGGTACATTGTAAGAATTTCATAATACATATGAAGATATGGCGTCTCCACCAAAACGCTCCGAGATTGTCACTAAAGAAATATTATCCCCTAATCTAATTCTAATTATTAATTGTGAGTTATCAAGCTTTCGTGGCGTTTACAGGACTTTGTAGCAGGGCCTTTTATTTTCCAAAGAGACGTTTTATTTTTCAATGATAATAATAATAAAAAGAGATAAGATGATATCAGATACATGAATATCATAATTTTATTTCTGATTTCCATCGTCAGTGTCGACGAGTAATCTAAAAGAACGGATAAGGACATCAGTTTTATTATTCATGTCAATATAAATTTATTTTTTATAACCCCCCAATTCCCGGGTTGGGGAACCTTCCTCCCATAGTGACTTTTAAAATTTTGTCCCTGAATCTAATACAATTTGACGCTAACAGCCCCTTATCTGCTATAAGTGTTCCCTGTTGTTTCTTCTTCATTTGAAGATTCCACAAGACATTTCTGTCTAGCATATTTTTTTCTTGTCAGAGATTGTTTCAGAGTTGTAGTTGTCATCACAATCTAGGAATTGTTTCAAGAGATAAGCTTTTTATAGTTTTCATAGATATTCATTATCATGATATTGGTAGTCTACGTTTTGCTCTGGTTGTTTTACTTCTCTCTACGCCACTGCTATCCACCCCGTAGTCCACTTGACTTTTCATTGCTTTCCGGTCTCTGTTTCTCCCTTCCTTCCACTTCTTTCTAACTCCGTGTTTTCCATTTGCTTTTTCCTCAGACATTTTCTTTTACGGTCCTTTTTTTTATATCTTTATTCCTCCTTTAATTCGAATACGCTACTAAATGTCAGACAATTCCCGAGATTTATTCACTATCAATCTCAGACTTTCATGGATTTATCGTCAAAGAGATTTACCTTCAAAGCCTTCTAATGGATTTATCTTCAAAGCCTTCTAAGATCTACATTTTAAATTTCCATTTCAGTGTACTATGGATATTTGGATTGGGTACTGAAGTTCCCAAGATTTCAAGCCACGCAGTATTTGAGATCAATATCAGCGTTATTCACCAGTGCAATAAAAAGTGCTTGGATCTTGCGATTCATTCAGAATGTGCGGAACAAAGCTGGGAGAAACTTGTCTCGTGACCTCTCCATTCCCGAGCTTAGAGCAGCTAGGCAATTGTGTGTAAAGACGTCTCAAAAAGTGCATTTCGGATCCATATGCTCGTTCCAACATAGGTCATAATATGGCTTGATCACTGTTATATTGTATGGTTGACACAAGACATGACCAGAGAAAATTTGGCCTCAAATTCTATCAAGTTTACAACAAATTTACATAATGCTGGTTTTTCTACTACTATTGTCACCAAACTGTACATTATTTCTGCAAACCAAGATTTGACATTTACAGACTATTCATTTGAGAATCTTTTGCAGTATAGTTTCTCCTTTATAGGAGCTGCCATTAATCCAGAATCCACCATTCATTCTTCTCTCACTCTCTCTCTACCACGCCACTGACTTCATCTCACTCACTCAGCACTCTCCCTTTCTCTTCTCCATTTATTTTTTATTTCACTTTTCTCAATTATTAAGATTAAAAATCCCGACACGTAGTTTTTCCAATTTTTCACCCTCATCCTTTTTCTGTCTCTCTCCCTCTCTCTCTTTCTCTCTCTCTCTCTCTTCCAGTACACTTTCACTCCGTTTCGTTATGCTTTCTCCATTCTTTTGGCTTCTCAGGGGAAATTTCAGCTACCGCAGACCGCAGTGTTGTGAGTGGCATATATCACTGTCTAATCAGGCAGACAAGCTCAAGAAGTAATATTAGTATCCTTAGGCTCCTTAGAAAGGATCATGAACGTATTCCTTAGAAGGGCCGGTAAATAAAAAATAAGGCTTCTTCCATTACCCAGCAATAATGTTGAAATTCAAAGGATTGGCATACCTAACTACTATTACTCGTGTATAATTAAGATTATGTATTATCCATCGACCAATTTACATAGGTTTGGTTTTTCAGGCGACTCCCAATGACGTTTCCAGAGTGCGTCGGGCCTTATTGTACTAAAGTCTTTCGCGCAGTATACATTTAGTCCAACAATAGAACCAGAGCTAATTGAAACTTAAAAACGTGAAAAATGATCGACTACTGGTACAGTCACCCTAATATGGAGTTTTATTTGATAATAATCTCGGAATATCAGAATGAATGTGCACCAAAGATAGAAGTGATGAGTGACATATTGCAGACTTCTGGATGTTGGTCAGGAGGTCAGGACTCATCAAGTTTTCTGCTGAAATAAATTGCAATTTTTCTGAGATGAAGAGAACAGAACAATCTTCTCTGGATAGAGGGAGATTGACTGTCAACTTTTTTGACCCAGGGGTAAAAGTACTAAATGTGAACTAACTGACCTTCATCAAATCCAGTGCTCGTGTGTCGAGGACAACTTTGACACGAACATAACATACGCGACAGTTCCGAAAGTTAAAAAACCCCAGACCCCCTTGAAGAGAACGAATTTCCCAAAAGGAATCTGGGAACTATTACTGAAAAGTCATTAATCTTGAGTGGATAGAGATAGATAGAGACATTGACTGCCAACGTTTTTGACCCAGGGGTAAAAGTGAACTGAGCTTCATCAAATCCAGTGCTTGTGTGTCGAGGACAACTTTGACACGAACATAACATACGTGACAGTTCCGAAAGTTAAAAAACCCCAGACCCCCTTGAAGAGAACGAATTTCCCAAAAGGAATCTGGGAACTATTACTGAAAAGTCATGCGAACTGGCAAAAAAAGATGATTGTACCGTATTGCCTGATTGGGAGTCACTCATACACTCAATCTTCTAGATTTCCTGGCGCCAACCTCAACATAATATTAGAAAATAGCAACATGTGGCGTGCCAGTGGTGTGATTGAAGAGGGGGAAAGAAACAGATACACCGTACCTCTACAGCCGAGAGAGAAATAGGGAAAGACAATAAAAATATAGACAAAGAGCAAAATGTAAGGGATAACATTGATCATGTAAATGTAACGGCTGAACGTTAACATACGAAACAAACATGAGTAGAATAAGAGAAGGCCGAGGACAGTTCACTCGGCCTAGTAGAACGGGTAAGAAGAAGAGTAGAAGACAGAAGGGAAGGAGGAAATAAGGGAATTAAAGGGAGAAGGAAGGAAAAACTAAGGGGAGGGGGTAGATAAGAGAAGAAGGGATAGATGGAGGAAGAGAAGATAAGAGATGCAATGGGTGAACTAAAGGAATCAAGGGAAAGGGAGAGAACCTATCGGCGGGATAGATGGAGAAGGAGAAGGCAAGAGATGCAAAGGGAGTAATAGGAGAGAGTAATCCGGAGTTGGTAAAGCCAGAGAGGGAAAAAGACAGAGGGAAAGAAGGAATACCAGGTAGGGGAGGGTAAATAAGGGAGAGTTTAGGGGAAATGGGAGCCAAGTGAAGTTTAGGAGGGAAAGAATAGCGTGGCGACGTAGACATAAGAGTTACTTCTTATCTGTTTCTATACAAAGGCCCGCCTGTTGGGAACCGAATGCCCGAATTGTATCTTTAAATTCTGACCTTTTCTCTTCCACCTCTATTGTAATAATATTAAAGACTTTGGATAGAAAAGGCTATACGATCACCTAGAATCAGATGAATTGTAATTACTTATTTGAGTTATTTGTTCTCAGTACATACATTTGTACTAAGACTAGAAATAGTAGAAATGTGTTTAAATTCTGACCTTTTTTCTTCCACCCCTATTGTAATAATATTAAAGACTTTGGATAGAAAAGGCTACGATCATCTAGAATCAGAACTTATTTGAGTTATTTGTTCTCAGTACATACATTTGTAATAAGACTAGAAATAGTAGAAATGTGATTCAGAGGGTAGGTAGGTACATTGTAAGAATTTCATATGAAGATTTGGCGTCTCCACCAAAATGCTCCGAGATTGTCACTAAAGAAATATTATCCCCTAATCGCTAACAAGGAAGTTGCCAAGGTACATTGTAAGAATTTCATATGAAGATTTGGCGTCTCCACCAAAATGCTCCGAGATTGTCACTAAAGAAATATTATCCCCTAATCTAATTCTTAATAGTGAGTTATCAAGCTTTCGTGGCGTTTACAGGACTTTGTAGCAGGGCCTTTTATTTTCCAAAGAGACGTTTTATTTTTCAATGATAATAATAATAATAAAAAGAGATAAGATGATATCAGATACATGAATATCATAATTTTATTTCTGATTTCCATCGTCAGTGTCGACGAGTACTCGAAAAGAACGGATAAGGATAAGATGATATCAGATACATGAATATCATAATTTTATTTCTGATTTCCATCGTCAGTGTCGACGAGTACTCGAAAAGAACGGATAAGGACATCAATTATTCATGTCAATATAAATTTATTTTTTATAACCCCTCACTTCCCGGGTTGGGGAACCTTCCTCCCATAGTGACTTTTAAAATTTTGTCCCTGAATCTAGTACAATTTGACGCTAACAGCCCCTTATCTGCTATAAGTGTTCACTGTTGTTTCTTCTTCATTTGAAGATTCCACAAGACATTTCTGTCTACCATATTTTTTCTTGTCAGAGATTGTTTCAGAGTTGTTGTTGTCATCACAGTCTAGGAATTGTTCCAAGAGATAAGCTTTTTATAGTTTTCATAGATATTCATTATCATGATATTGGTAGTCTACGTGTTTTCCTCTGGTTGTTTTACTTCTCTCTACGCCACTGCTATCCACCCCGTAGTCCGGGATAAGGACATCAATTATTCATGTCAATATAAATTTATTTTTTATAACCCCTCACTTCCCGGGCTGGGGAACCTTCCTCCCATAATGACTTTTAAAATTTTGTCCCTGAATCTAATACAATTTGACGCTAACAGCTGTTGTTTCTTCTTCATTTGAAGATTCCACAAGACATTTCTGTCTACCATATTTTTTCTTGACAGAGATTGTTTCACAGTTGTAGTTGTCATCACAGTCTAGGAATTGTTTCAAGAGATAAGCTTTTTATAGTTTTCACAGATATTCATTATCATGATATTGGTAGTCTACGTTTTCCTCTGGTTGTTTTACTTCTCTCTACGCCACTGCTATCCACCCCGTAGTCCACTTGACTTTTCATTGCTTTCCGGTCTCTGTTTCTCCCTTCCTTCCACTTCTTTCTAACTCCGTGTTTTCCATTTGCTTTTCCTCAGACATTTTCTTTTACGGTCCTTTTTTTTATATCTTTATTCCTCCTTTAATTCGAATACGCTCCTAAATGTCAGACAATTCCCGAGATTTATTCACTATCAATCTCAGACTTACATATCTTTATTCCTCCTTTAATTCGAATACGCTCCTAAATGTCAGACAATTCCCGAGATTTATTCACTATCAATCTCAGACTTACATGGATTTATCTTCAAAGAGATTTATCTTCAAAGCCTTCTAATGGATTTATCTTCAAAGCCTTCTAAGATCTACATTTTAAATTTCCATTTCAGTGTACTATGGGTATTTGGATTGGGTACTGAAGTTCCCAAGATTTCAAGCCACGCAGTATTTGAGACCAATATCAGCGTTATTCACCAGTGCAATAAAAATAGTTTTCGCTTAAAGGCACACACAATTTTATCCGTCCAAATTCCAAAGTCTTCCAAAATGTCTCGATGCCCCTCCGACTGTTGTCCTTCTCCCGTCTCCCCGTTGCAATAAAAATAGTGTTCGCTTAAAGACACACACAATTTTATCCGTCCAAATTCCAAAGTCTTCCAAAATGTCTCGATGCCCCTCCGACTGTTGTCCTTCTCCCGTCTCCCCGTTATCCTTCGGGAGTCCATGCACTCCATCGGAAATTTGCGACTCGCCCCCATCTCCCCAGTCGGTGGCAGACATTTGTTCGTCCCCCTACTCTCCGGCCTCTCCTGGTTCTGTAGCCGACATCTGCAGTTCACCTGCTACGCCTGGTTCGCCGATGTCAGTGTCGGAAAAGTGTGGCTCGCCCAACTCTCCAAAGAGTCCTGCCTCGGTACCCGACATTTGCGACTCGCCTTGCAGTCCGCAAAAAAGCTGTTCTGGACTACGTAACCTGTGCACAGGATTGAGTGGCGGTATAACCTTGGGACTCAATGGTAATGGTCACATGAAATTGAATGGTCCTGCGTCCTTAGGTCGGAGTAGTGTTCCACACTTGGGACTGACCAATGGATTGAGTAGTGTTCCACAGACCAATGAATTCCAAGATCTTTATGCAATACATCAACAACTGCTCGAAAGCTATCATCAGGAATATTTCCGCTTGAGTAAATAAATTCATATGAAAATTATAGCGAAACAATAAATTATCATTTTAACATGCATAGGTCCAATTGGCCCTGTAGTCGCTTTTCTAATAGAACTTTCACGAGGAGAATATCTATACTAGTTGGTCTTAGCTAGCAACAACGTCAACGCCATATACCCATCATAGGTCATCATTAGGGGGCGGATTATATGCACGAAAAAATGGCCCAAATATGTATGCAATATGCACCAAAAAACGGCCAATATGTGCAAGAATTTGCTAGAAAACTGCCAAAATATGCAAAAACATGCACTCATCTAGGTCCTCATATACGTGTCACAGAGGGTCCCACAGCATTTTCTAACCTCTAACTGACGTTCCCTTTATCTATCTTTCTATCTTTCAATGAGGAAAGTAGGATATTGTTAAAAAAACCCTATCCAATTTTTTTTCTTTTTTTCTCCTTTGCTATTCCTACCTACCTATTTAGTACCCATTAACCAGGGGAAAATGTTTAAAATTACAATAGATATGTGGGTACCGACACATATTTGGATAATAAAATAAGAAAATCAGGTTAATTTCAAAGATTTTGAAGATGTTCTTGAGTTCTGACGTGCAATAGGTTTTTTTTTTTATTTTATTTGAATAAATTCATATGAAAATTATAGCGAAACAATAAATTATCATTTTAACATGCCTAGGTCCAATTGGCCCTATCGTCGCTTTTCTAATAGAACTTTCACAAGTCTCTTCTCACGAGGAGAATATCTACACTAGTTGGTCTTAGCTAGCAACAACGTCAACGCCATAAACCCATCATGGGTCATCATTAGGGGGCGGATTATATGCACGAAAAAATGACCCAAATATGTATGCAATATGCACCAAAAAAACGGCCAATATGTGCAAGAATATGCTAGAAAACTGCCAAAATATGCAAAAACATGCACTCATCTAGGTTCTCATATACGTGTCACAGAGGGTCCCACAGCATTTTCTAACCTCTAACTGACGTTCCCTTTATCTATCTTTCAATGAGGAAAGTATGTGGATATTGTTAAAAAAAAAAACCCCTATCCAATTTTTTTCTTATTTTCTCCTTTGCTATACCTACCTACCTACCTATTTAGTACCTACCCATTAACCAGGGGAAAATGTTTAAAATTACAATAGATATGTGGGTACCGACACATATTTGGATAAAATAAGAAAATCAGGTTAATTTCAAAGATTTTGAAGATGTTCTTGAGTTCTGACGTGCAATAGGTTTTTTTTTTTCTTATTTTATTTATTTATTTTGTTTTGACAGAAAAATGCTCGAAATATGTTAAAAATATGCATTATATGCAAAACATGCAAAAATATGCATTTTAAGAAAAACCCTCGAAATATGCTTTTGCATAAATATGCGAATATGCAAACATACAAAATCCGCCCCCTAGTCATCATGTTGCTGACATGACTTTGTGACTATTGATATCCAACTTGGCTCCCCCCCCCCTTTCTTCACTCTTCTTTCAGCTTCCCTTTAGTATTTCACCTTTAGCCCCTGATGTAATATAAATACACCTCCATTCCAATACGGTAGATATTTATTCTTCAGAAAATAACGACATATGGAACTTTACTCCAAACCTATGGATTAGGTTATTCGGTTTTTCCTTTCCATCTTCAACGCTCCCTTGAGAGTCGTAGATAACTTCCTCTAACCTTTTGCCCCCCAATATAAAGTTTCTCATTTTTTTCTTCGAGATAAAATTTTGAAAATAAAAGTTCGAGGTACTTGCAAATATGAAAACTGGCTGCAATGGAGACCGAACACTATAAAAAGTTTTCCTTTCCAAGGAGGAAATAATTTTACAGCGATACTTCTTTTATACGAGTCCCTTACCTCCTTTTTACGTGGCCGAATTTAAATCCAAACATAAAAGATACACTGGATGAGATGAGTAACTTTGAGACGTTACTACACATCACGGAATTTTAATGCCTATAGGTAGGCTTGCCAAACGTCCCGAATTGGCCGGGACAGTCCCGAATTTTAGGGGGTGTCCCGGCGTCCCGTTCAGTTTTTCATTTTGTAGATGAGTAACTTTGAGACGTTACTACACATCACGGAATTTTAATGCCTATAGGCCTCCTATAATGTTACCTTTTCGATGCTGACAGTTCCTTACTACCTTTTCGATAGCAAAACTGTTAGAGAGTCTCCAACTGAGAACTTTGTCTTCAAATTTTATACAGAGTTCGTCCAATACAGCAATACTCGTACGTCTTCCACACAAAAGCTCCAAGGGTGGCCTTGGTCAGCTATATGGAACTTTTCGAGCCCTGTAGACGGACAGGATATAACGTAAAATACATCTAATGTAAATCTCCATCAAGTTTTCCTTCGAAATTTCATTATGGACTCAAGTCGCGAATTCCCAACACCACCCTATCGTTTTGCAACTTGTGTTCTCATATGCAAGTTTCGACTGCAGGTTTCGCTCTGCTTAACATCATAATGCCGGTCTGTGTCATCCAATACACGGGCCTTGTATACGGACAACAGAAGGGAGTCAATTAGTCCCGGACTTGTCAATTAATCTACATTACATTGTCTTGTCGTTCTATTGACTGCAGTTCATTTGTCGTCCGTGTCCGATCAATCCATCAAGTCTCACATAGTGGCGAATCTACTCTGGTCAGTCATATCAGAGCAGTTCTTTAAATGGACTCTAATTATTGTTTCTATCAAAACTATCAATCAAATGAAATGAGAAATCATTACATGCGCCCCTACCCCAGTATAGGTAAAAATAAATTTTGTGATCACCCCTTACTAAGTACCTATCATCAGTCTTCTTCTCCTCGTCCACCTCCTCCTTCTTCTTAATTCTACTCGTTTTTTCTCAAGAAGCTGAGTCCACCCCAAATTAGTCCAAAAACAAACAAGTTATTCAAGCCTAAATTCTTGAATTGGCAACCTCCAACTACCTATCTGAATTATTATATACATAAATACTCGTAAACAAATCCAGTTCCTAAAACCACCTCCAACGTCTGACAAACGTCTGGCCATCTTAATCTCTCTCTTCTTCCTCCTCTTTATCTAATTCCTTCTTTATCTCCTCCTCTACTTTTACTTCCTTCCCCTCCACTTCTTACATGCTCGTCTTCCTCCTCCTGGATGCCCTCCTCTACTTTCTCCTTCCTCTTCCTTCTCCCCTTATCGTTCTCCATTTCTTTCCCCTCCTCCATCAACACCTCCTCTTCTCCCTTATACCTCCTCCTGCATTTCTTTCAATTCCTTCTTCCTTCTTACATGCTCGTCTTCCTCCTCCTGAATGCCCTCCTCTACTTTCTCCTTCCACTTCCTTCTCCCTTTATCGTTCTCCATTTCTTTCCCCTCCTCCATCAACACCTCCTCTTCTCCCTTATACCTCCTCCTGCATTTCTTTCAATTCCTTCTTCAACACAAAAGCTCCAAGGGTGGTCTTGGTCAGCTATATGGAACTTTTCGAGCCCTGTAGACGGACAGGATATAACGTAAAATACATCTAATGTAAATCTCCATCAAGTTTTATGGATATTCTGTCGGATCGAAGATACAAATTTATTCATGCTGGTGTCAAATGCGAGATGAACTTTTCCCATTTGAAAACTATGCAGATTTAGTAGAGGAACATTTCCCTTGTTTCCAGACTTATCAGAACAAAAATAGTGATATATGGAAGCTGAACAGCAACATATTATATTCTTCTTCTCGCCCCAACAAAGAGAAATTTTCGTGTGAGATGTACCTACCAAACCACTCATGATAAATATGACAGAAACCTGAGATATATGTGGAACGGGTAGGAATGAAATGGGGAGAGAAAAGAGGGAAATTGAAAGGAACAGGGAGGAAAAGAAAAAAGGAGAGAGAGAGGGGGCAGAAAAACTAGTTCTTTTAAAAATAATCCAGTAACTCTGTGAACTGTAGAAGAAGGGTCCAAGGTGGGATTGGGCCCAAATTTAGTGTGCCTTATAATAATTAAATATTAGTAGGTTAGGGACAAGTTTCAAGATAATTATAAGCTCTTCTGCGTTGTTGAAATGATGAGGCAAAAATTTGACCATAGACTTTGAAGGTGTACCTTCAAAATCAAGCCCCCCCAAAAATTTAGGCAAGAACCGCCTATGTCAACAACTGAGCTGAGGCATCAATTGTCCTCCAACCTCCTTCAACTGTGCATTTCTTACTCAAAAGTTTAGGCTCCTAGTAGAGTTGGTGTGCTAGGCAAGATGTTTTTAGATTTTTACAATCTCTTTCGAGCTTTCCCCCCATTCCCAACTTCCACGTTTGACTCTCTCCTCAATCCTGCCCAATCCGCATTTTCCAATTTTCGACCAAATCCCTTTTCCACCTCCCTCTCTTACCACCATTTTCTCCTCGTACTTATTTCAAGCGTATACTTCGAGTAGGACGTTTTTAACACGGATAAGTTATTACGATTTGCACTTTACCACACATATACTCACATTCTTTCTTCTTCTCCTCCTCCTCCTCCTCCTCTTCCTCCTTCCACATTCACACTCACACCTTTTGGCAGTAAGGAGTTTTTCGATGGATGAAAAGAAAAGAAATAATCCAGTAGCTCTGTGAACTGTAGAAGAAGGGTCCAAGGTGGGATTGGGCCCAAATTTAGTGTGCCTTATAATTAAATATTAGTAGGTTAGGGACAAGTTTCAAGATAATTATAAGCTCTTCTGCGTTGTTGAAATGATGAGGGAAAAATTTGACCATAGACATTTAATTAAACCATACCTCAAAGCTAGAAAGCAAATAAATACAAAACCCCCTACATACCTAATCTACCTGAGGTTGCTTTGTAACTGGCCTATTCGAATGGAAAGCTACACAATTCTGTCGACAACAATAGAAGCAAATTTACTCCCCCAAAACCCCCTACATAATCTACCTGAGGTTGCTTTGTAACTGGCCTATTCGAATGGAAAGCTACACAATTCTGTCGACAACAATAGAAGCAAATTTACTCCCGTAACCCTTTTAGCTTTTTAGAGAGGAAAAAAATCTAAAACTTTTATTGTTTTACAAAAGGCTGTGTACAGAATTTCAAATATATTTTTATTGCTATTAACAAATGAACTCTTTTTGTGTTCTCGTTCCTATAAAAAATGTTTTCTGTTAAAAACCATTCTTCTTCTTTTTCCTCTTTTTTTTTTATTTTAGAAATTAAATTTACAATAGGAATATTACTAAAACTTTTCTTTATCATGATTGCAGACAGAGCGCAGTATTTCTGGGAAGGTTATTACTTATTACTTTGATAGAAAAAAGCACATCAGCTTTCATTAGAATTTACAAAGTAGTACTACGTTGGATAATGAAAAACTAGGATTTTCTATTAGGAGGTGAGAGATATTAGAAAGTCTCTCAAAAAGTCTAGTAAAATAAATTTGTAGCATTTCATATAGGTAGGTAATAATGTCATTCTTCCAATAATCTATACCTTCTCCCGGTAAAATATGCAAAAACCGGGCCCAGTAATTTAAAATAACGACCAACAGAGTGGATACCCTCACGCTGGATATCAGATCTCTCAAAAAGTCTAGTAAAATAAATTTGTAGCATTTCATATAGGTAGGTAATAATGTCATTCTTCCAATAATCTACCTTCTCCCAGTAAAATATACAAAAACCGGGCCCAGTAATTTAAAATAACGACCAACAGAGTGGATACCCTCACGCTGGATATCAGATCAAAACAGTATATAAAATTATGATAAATGATTTTTAGTAACTGAAAATCATGAGGAAAGCTTACACAGCAAAAGTATATTATCAACCAATACTAATAAAAATTAATGAGTATATGCATTAGGCAAATAGAAGCTTTAATTACCGAAACATGACAAACAGTAGCGAAGTTTAAAAGTAACTAAAAACGTCTGTTTGAATTGCAAGCACAACACTTCATTGGAAATTCAGCAAAAAGGTACCAATATTCGATAGCATCATGACATCGCTGACAGTAATCAGTCTAACTTTAGATAAGCTCGATGTTGCTTACATAGCTATCTGGAACTCGTGTTGCCAAAAATGTCATAGGTATATGCTGTCAAAGATATTTTAAATGTGAAGACCTATTTTGTCTCAAGATTTTGCTGAAGGCTTAAGCATATCCTCCAGAGCTTTCATCAGGTATTATTAGATATGCCTATAGATTTCTGGTATATGCTGTCAAAGATATTTTAAATGTGAAGACCTACCTATTTTGTCTCAAGATTTTGCTGAAGGCTTAAGCATATCCTCCAGAGCTTTCATCAGGTATTATTAGATATGCCTATAGATTTCTTGCTGTCAAAGATATTTTAAATGTGAAGACCTATTTTGTCTCAAGATTTTGCTGTAGGCTTAAGCATATTCTCCAGAGCTTTCATCAGGTATTATTAGATATGCCTATAGATTTCTACGAGCACATACCTACTTACTGCCAGGGCCATTTGAGCCTATAGAAGACTTCTTGCCTCGCCAAACTGTTCTGTCTTGCGCGTCTTCTTCCGTGGTGTTGATTTTTGCCATGTCTCTCTTGATCTGGTCTTTCCATCTCAGCTTTGGGCGTCCTCTTCTTCTCGTCCCTGTTAGTTCTCCTTCCCAAACACTTTTGATCAAACTTTCATCATCTCTTCTTAACACATATCCCATCCATCTCATTCTCCTACACATCTGATGTTCGCAACGATATCCGGTTCATTGAATAGATCTCTTATCTCTTTGTTCTTCTTTATTCTCCATCCTCCATTCTCATACAGAAGACTTCTTGCCTCGCCAAACTGTTCTGTCTTGCGCGTCTTCTTCCGTGGTGTTGATTTTTGCCATTTCTCTCTTGATCTGGTCTTTCCATCTCAGCTTTGGGCGTCCTCTTCTTCTCGTCCCTGTTAGTTCTCCTTCCCAAACACTCTTGATTAGACTTTCATCATCTCTTCTTAACACATGTCCCATCCATCTCATTCTCTTACATCTGATGTTCGCAAAGATATCCGGTTCATTGAATAGATCTCTTATCTCTTTGTTCTTCTTTATTCTCCATCCTCCATTCTCATACACTGGTCCATATATTTTCCTTAAAATCTTGTTTTCAAACGTTACTAGTTTTTTCTCCGATACTTTCCAAAGCGTCCATACTTCTGAACCGTATAGCAGGACTGGTTGGATGGTAAGTTTACCAATGAACCTTTGTAAAGGCTGAAAAGACTTTACAGAGGTGCTATTTCAGTCCGATTCTAGCAGTATGAACATTGTCCAAATACTCAAAGTGAAAGCCAATAATGAGGCGTAACTGTGGTCAGCAGTATGAACATTGTCCAAATACTCAAAGTGAAAGCCAATAATGAGGCGTAACTGTGGAGAGAGTTCCGTTTTATCTCGGGAAAGCACCCTGACTCCCTCTACGTTTGGAAAATTGGGAGAGCATTCCCTCTCTCAATGTACTCAAGAGAATTGTCCGCATTGCAACATGATCACAACTTTTTTTTTTACCATTATATATTTTCCTCTCTGCTCTCTATCCGCTTTTTAAAAGCTGTGCTGAAAATTTATGTCAACTGCCATTGCAAATTGTCGAGGCCAACTTTTTTTTTAGCATTATATATTTTCCTCTCTGCTCTCTATCCGCTTTTTAAAAGCTGTGCTGAAAATTTATGTCAACTGCCATTGCAAATTGTCGAGGCCTGCCTGGACGCTCTACACTTTGTCACCCCAAAGTTCAAAAAGCTACGAGGAAGCTCTTTTGAATTTTTTCGTTCAGCTCGAGTTTGTTTTAGAGTAGAGGACAGACCTTTGATAGCACTTCGCCATTCCTGACATTTCAAGCTCGACTATTATTTACACAAATCCAACAGTATATTTACGCTCTCTTCTCGACCATTAGTTGTTCTTAATACTCCTACTCTATAATATGTTAGCTAACTCCTGACCATTACGATCTAACTTCAAACACCTCTGATGGTAGCGTTTAATCCATGTCAGTATCCTATGTATCCATGTCTAGTTGTAGTGAGAGCTTGGTAGCTGTATAGTTAAACCTTGCGTTATAGCACTTCGCCATTCCTGACATTTCAAGCTCGACTACCTATTATTTACACAAATCCAACAGTATTTACGCTCTCTTCTCGACCATTAGTTGTTCTTAATACTCCTACTCTATTAATATGTTAGCTAACTCCTGACCATTACGATCTAACTTCAAACACCTCTGGTGGTAGCGTTTAATCCATGTCAGTATCCTATGTATCCATGTCTAAACCTTTGATGGAAAATGGATTGTAATTTGCAGTTTGAAATAGGTATACTCGTATACAAATGATGTCGTTTTTATTGCGCATCTAATACTTATAGCTGTATTTGGTCCCCTCTTCATAGAATCTGAATTATTACCAATCAAATAATTAAGATTTTGTTTAAATTCCGTAAAATCACAGACACTTTATTATTACCGAAAAAAATCCAGAATCTAAAAAAAGTCTCATTATACCAAGAGACTAGAGGTAGGTAATACTGACTCGAAAAAAACCTAGGTGTACTTAACCGAGGGCTTATAGCTGTATTTGGTCCCCTCTTCCTAGAATCTGAATTGAGGATTCTCATGTAAAAAATAATTCAACCTAACATAAATAAAACGAAGCGGTCAAAAATCACATTCACAACCACAGATCTTTTATGACACCAGTAGAGTTATCATTCAAGAAGCAGTCTTTCCTTGTTATTTGTGAATCCGTTTCAATCTCATTCATTCGTACAGTGCTATGCCCAGATATCAACAGACAACCAAAACTTGTTCCATGAACAGAAAGATAAGAACCTCGTACAACCGACCCACTCATTGTGCTGTCAGTGAAGTCAGAAGCAGCTCCGGATGGGGGGTACGGGGGGGCAACTAACTCATTACAGCAACCTCATCATCTGAGACGAGGGGAGATAGGGAGGGGGGCTCCAAAGTACAAATACATTACGTGCCCCGAATTAATTTTCATTTTCTTTCTTCAATTTTTTGGATTTTGATTTTCCTCCTTCTCCGTCTTCTTTCTCCTTCGCTGCTGCTTGTTTAAAAGCAGAAAAACATAAAGAATGGCGTAATTGTTTCTGACAGTTCAATTGTTCGGGAGATTTTTAAGACATTTTGCGCGTTCCTTTTCCTTCGCTTCCACTTCTGGCTGGATGAAGAGCCATGGGGTTGATGAGTGTGTTCTTGTACCCATTTCGTATTCGAAACACTCCACCAGAGAACACTTTGCGGAGTACTCTGCAGTGGCTTTTTATCTTCTTTTCGCCTTTCCTTTGAGTCAATATCCATTAGCACTTCGCATAATTGCGAGGGAAAAAGTCCCTGGTCTTTCAATTCAAAGTCGATGTTGAAGGATTTCTTTTCTGTTCCTCTCCTTCCCCTTTTCGAAATTTCATTATGGACTCAAGTCTCGAAATTCCCAACACCACCCTATCGTTTTGCAACTTGTGTTCTCATATGCAAGTTTCGACTGCAGGTTTCGCTCTGCTTAACATCATAATGCGACCTTTTTCGAAATTTCATTATTATGGACTCAAGTCTCGAAATTCCCAACACCATGCACCCTATCGTTTTGCAACTTGTGTTCTCATATGCAAGTTTCGACTGCAGGTTTCGCTCTGCTTAACATCATAATGCCGGTCTGTGTCATCCAATACACGGGCCTTGTATACGGACAACAGAAGGGAGTCAATTAGTCCCGGACTTGTCAATTAATACATTGTCTTGTCGTTCTATTGACTGCAGTTCATTTGTCGTCCGTGTCCGATCAATCCATCAAGTCTCACACAGTGGCGAATCTACTCTGGTCAGTCATATCAGAGCAGTTCTTTAAATGGACTCTAATATTATTGTTTCTATCAAAACTATCAATCAAATGAAATGAGAAATCATTACATGGGCCCCCCCCTACCCTAGTATAGGTAAAGTTGTAATCCTTTTAATAAATTTTGTGATCACCCCTTACTAAGTACCTATCATCAGTCTTCTTCTCCTCGTCCACCTCCTCCTTCTTCTTAATATTCTACTCACTTTTTCTCAAGAAGCTGAGTCCACCCCAAATTGGTCCAAAAACAAACACGTTATTCAAGCCTAAATTCTTGAATTGGCAACCTCCAACTACCTATTTGAATTATTATATCCATAAATACTCGTAAACAAATCCAGTTCCTAAAACCACCTCCAACGTCTGACAAACGTCTGCATGTATCGCCACATTTTTTTTTTTTTCAACTAAAATTATGAAAAAAGTAACTATGACTATCCAAAAAATATTTTTAAATGATAAAATTAAGTAAAAAAAAAGACAACAGTGGGATTCGAACCCCCACCCCACCCGCTCATCATAGTCAGAGATCACACTTCTTACCACTCGGACACTCCGACTTCTGTCTCTACGAAGCACAAAACTTTCTTATTAAACAACTCAAGCGATAATTTAGAATTTTTCCCCTAAAAATCACTCTTTTATCAAATTTAAGGCTGAAGGGGAACAGTATATTTACGCTCTCTTCTCGACCATTAGTTGTTCTTAATACTCCTACTCTATAATATGTTAGCTAGCTCCTGACAATTACGATCTAACTTCAAACACCTCTGGTGGTAGCGTTTAATCCATGTCAGTATCCTATGTATCCATGTCTAGTTGTAGTGAGAGCTTGGTAGCTGTATAGTTAAACCTTGCGTTAACCTTGGAAATACATAGACCAACCTGTGTGGCTAGATTACACAAGGCTAGTACCCTAGTTCAGCTACATGGAACATTCTACTTCGTTTAAGTTGCTAAAATCAACAACTGAGCTGAGGCATCAATCGTCCTCCTTCAACTGTGCATTTCTTACTCAAAAGTTTAGGCTCCTAGTAAAGTTGTGGGGTGCTAGGCAAGATGTTTTTAGATTTTTACAATCTCTTTCGAGCTTTCCCCCCATTCCCAACTTCCACGTTTGACTCTCTCCTCAATCCTGCCCAATCCGCATTTTCCCATTTTCGACCAAATCCCTTTTCCACCTCCCTCTCTTACCACCATTTTCTCCTCGTACTTATGTATTTCAAGCTTATACTTCGTGTAGGACGTTTTTAACACGGATAAGTTATTACGATTTGCACTTTACCACACATATACTCACATTCTTTCTTCTTCTTCTTCTTCTTCTTCTTCTTCTTCTTCTTCTTCTTCTTCTCCTCCTCCTCCTCCTCTTCCTCCTTCCACATTCACACTCACACCTTTTGGCAGTAAGGAGTTTTTCGATGGATGAAAAGAAAAGAAAACACATCTTCTCCTCGTCCATCTTAATCTCCCTCTTCTTCCTCCTCTTTATCATATTCCTTCTTTATCTCCTCCTCTACCCTCCTCCTCCTCCTCCTCTTCCTCTTTCCACATTCACACTCACACCTTTTGGCAGTAAGGTATTTTTCGAGGGATGAAAAGAAAAGAAAACACATCTTCTCCTCGTCCAACTTAATCTCCCTCTTCTTCCTCCTCTTTATCATATTCCTTCTTTATCTCCTCCTCTACTTTTACTTCCTTCCCCTCCACTTCTTACATGCTCGTCTTCCTCCTCCTGAATGCCCTCCTCTACTTTCTCCTTCCACTTCCTTCTCCCTTTATCGTTCTCCATTTCTTTCCCCTCCTCCATCAACACCTCCTCTTCTCCCTTATACCTCCTCCTGCATTTCTTTCAATTCCTTCTTCCCACCCACAATCCACGTCCTCCAGCACCTCCAGAGCACCACAACCGCAGTATTGAAGAGCAACATATTATATTCTTCTTCTCGCCCCAACAAAAAGAAATTTTCGTGTGAGATGTACCTACCAAACCACTCATGATAAATATGACAGAAACCTGAGATATATGTGGAATGGGTAGGAATGAAATGGGGAGAGAAAAGAGGGAAATTGAAAGGAACAGGGAGGAAAAGAAAAAAGGAGAGAGAGAGGGGGCAGAAAAAAGAGGGGAAAAGGAAGAGAAGGACAGAGAGGGGCAGAGACAAAGAGGAGAAGGTTGAGAGATGACAGACAGGGTGGTAGTAGAGATGGGTAGGAATTGGGAGGGAGGAAAATGAAGAAATAGGAAGTTGAGTGAGGGGGAGGAGTAAGACTACACAGTAAGATACATAGGTAAGATGTTTGTGTCAATATTGCATGTAGAACGAGAATTGGGGTACGAGAGAATTCAAAAATGGACGTGAAATGTGGACAAGATAAAAGAGGGGGAGAAAGAAAGAGAGAAGAAGGAACGAGAGAGATAGGGAGATATGGAGATAAACATAGAGAGGGAGGGAGGGAGGGAGAGAGAAAAAAAATAGGAGGAAGAGAGAGAGGTGGATAAAACTTCGGCTGACGAAACAAGGTAGAGCTTTTCATTGAAGCACGTACTTACCTACCTACCTACGTATACAATATATATAGATGAGTATGGAGTATGTTAGGTTGCAGCCAGAGAGAGTAGAGAGAGAGAGAAGGAGAGAGAGAGAAAGAAAGAGAGAGAGTCTTGTGCTGAATGTAAATAATTCAACTTAAGCAGCTGAGTACTCTTTCTCCTTATCTCTCACTCACTCTCTCTCTCTCTCCCTCCCTCACCCTCACTCTCTCTCTCTCATTCCGTTTCCACATATTTCTCTTTTATTTTTCTTCTCCTTCTCCTCCTTCTCTCTCAATTCCACCCCGAAGTCTTCTTCGTTGCTGAAGTTCATCCCTAATTTATCTTATAGATAACTTCTTAACCTTAACTCCTCCATGATTGTATAAAAAATCATCCTTATTTTGGTAATTTTTCGTAGAATCGTAAAATAGGGGACAAGAATTCGAAACTATATGAATATAATTATGTAGAAATCAATTTCCTCCCACACCCAGAAGATTGGGTAAAACTTACATCCTGACAACCTACTCGCCTAACTATGGAATGACGTATCGCTAGTCATGCACTGTTGCCACATCTTTCGCTCGCGTTAAAATGCGCATATCTCGAGAAGTACATAACGTAACTCAAAAATTTTTGCGGTGTAATTTTTTTAATTTTTTCTTCTTTCATATGAGTAAATATTTGAAAATCATGAGAATTGTCAATTATTACCAATCAAATAATTAAGATTTTGTTTAAATTCCGTAAAATCACAGACACTTTATTAGGTATTACCGAATAAAAGCCAGAATCTAAAAAAAGTCTCATTATACCAAGAGACTAGAGGTAGGTAATACTGACTCGAAAAAAACCTAGGTGTACTTAACCGAGGGAAACCTCCCTCCCATCAAAGTCCTTTGTGAATAATCTAGTGTCTGTGACGTGTTGTTGACTTTCATTGTAACACATTGTTATGCTTTTCTGCTCTCTCCTTAACAACATCACGAGTACCTAATAACACTGATATGTCACTTCAACATCCGACTAAGAGTTTTAGCTGCTTTTTTTTCTCTCTCTCTCTTCTTCAAGCTTCAAGTTTGCAACAGACAGAAGAAAGGTAGGGTGAAGGGTAGGAAAATGAGGCTGTTGCAAACACGAAAGGAGGTTTCAAAGAGAGCTCCTTTCCCGAATTTTCAGGATGGTTGATTGGGTGCATTTCGTGTCCCTGTATAAATTATTGAAGTCAGCACACAGTTTCTTGTGAGGCTGTTGCAAACACGAAAGGAGGTTTCAAAAAGAGCTCCTTTCCCGAATTTTCAGGATGGTTGATTGGGTGCATTTCGTGTCCCTGTATAAATTATTGAAGTCAGCACACAGTTTCTTGATGAGGCTGTTGCAAACACGAAAGGAGGTTTCAAAGAGAGCTCCTTTCCCGAATTTACAGGATGGTTGATTGGATGCATTTCGTGTCCCTGTATAAATTATTGAAGTCAGCACACAGTTTCTTGTAAATAACACAGTATCATCTGTTTTAGGACTAATTGTTTCATTTGTTATGCCACAGATCTCTTATGACACCAGTCTTTCCTTGTTATTTGTGAATCCATTTCAATCTCATTCATTCGTACAGTGCTATGCCCAGATATCAACAGACAACCAAAACTTGTTCCATGAACAGAAAGATTTGAAAACTCTCTCTCTCTCTCTCTCGTATATTCGAAAATATCCAGTTTCCATCACTTTTGAAGAATTTCCTCAAACGAGAACAATCTCCTGGCATGCGGTCTGGGGGCCCTGAAGACACAGAATGCATCTCGAATTTCATCTAAAATTAATTATCATGTAGCTTGTGCAAAGAGCGTCAAAAGCTCTCCATCTCCATCGTACCTAAATAACCTATTGAACTTTGCACACAAGTTACAATTAAAAAGAGACAAAGTGAATGGGATAATGTCGAGAGAGAAGAAGAAGAAGAAGAAGAAGAAGGAGAAAGAGAGGGAGAGAAAAGAAGAAAGGGAGGGGTAGAAACAGGGAAAAAGCAAGAGAAATAGAGAGGTAAAGAGGATGAGACACACCAAAGAGAGAGGGAAAGAGAGAGAGGAAGAGAGATACCCAAAGAGAGAGAGAGAGAGCAGGGGATAGAGACAGAGGGGATAACCATGTAGGTATCATCACAATGTGTAGGGTTCGCCAATTATTCATATACGTTCATCCTCTCACTCACTCTCATCCTGTTCCGTTTCCTTATCTCTCTCTATTCTACCAGCTCCTCTCTCTCTCTCTCTCTCTCTCTCTCTCCCTCTCTCTCTCTTCCTTTCTCTCCCTCTGTTCCCTCATTATCTCCCTACTTCATCCTTCTCTAACTGTTGTCTCTCTCTCTTTCTCCTAGTTTTATACTACCCTCAATTGTCCCTTTCTCTCTCTCTCTCTCTCTCTCTTTCTCTCATGGTTATTCATTAGCGTTCTAACACACTTTGCCACAAATTCAGTGCACTAGATTGCTTGGCTACATAACAATTATACAGGGCTAGAACATGGAGGAGAAGTAGAGAGATACTCAATTAGTTCGAATTTGAGGATTGCAATAAACTGCTGTAACAAAAGATGAGTGACGATGAGTAGGTACTAGAAGTTTCCTAAAACACAATCTGTCAAAGATATACATTGTCTACCAAAGTACAAGTAATTTAGATCAAATTATTTTGTAAATTAGGTAAGTACCTACTTGCAACGAAAGAAGCATACTTAGAAAATACTTACCTATTGCAATTTATTATGGATAAAGTATGAAGTCTAAACTAAAGACTGTGTACCAAATATCAATGGAAATTTTGAAAAGGTATTCAAGTGGAAATAGTACTGAAATGGTATTAACAATAATGATGTTAAAACTTTTATGAACAGAGCTTAGCAAGCAATAAGTAGGAAGAGAAACGAGAGAGAAGATGAGAGTCTGGTAAAGAGATTTTAAATTAAATTTGTGCTACTAACTAATTGGAAAACCTGCTTTGTAATACCGGCAAAAGCGCTCCGAAAAAATCAATATCACATCACAATATCTATCAATACACATCACAATATCAGTTAGGTAAAGAGAAATTTCAATAAAAACTAGATAGAACAAGATGTCAAAGGTTTTCCATCGACTTAGAACATGTAGGAGAAGTAGAAAGAGAGATACTCAATTAGTTCAAATTTGAGGATTGCAATAAACTGCTGTAACAAAAGATGAGTGACGATGAGTAGGTACTAGAAGTTTCCTAAAACACAATCTGTCAAAGTTATTGCTGATACTCTTGCACTTGCAACCTATTAGTAATACGTATAGGAGAAGTAGAGAGAGAGATACTCAATTAGTTCGAATTTGAGGATTGCAATAAACTGCTGTAACAAAAGATGAGTGACGATGAGTAGGTACTAGAAGTTTCCTAAAACACAATCTGTCAAAGATATACATTGTCTACCAAAGTACAAGTAATTTAGATCAAATTATTTTGTAAATTAGGTAAGTACCTACTTGCAACGAAAGAAGCATACTTAGAAAATACTTACCTATTGCAATTTATTATGGATAAAGTATAAAGTCTAAAGACTGTGTAGGTGTACCAAATATCAATGGAAATTTTGAAAAGGTATTCAAGTGGAAATAGTACTGAAATGGTATTAACAATAATGATGTTAAAACTTTGTATACATTGTCAAAGTACAAGCAATTTACATCAAATTATTTTGTAAATTAGGTAAGTACCTACTTGCAACGAAAGAAGCATACTTAGAAGATACTTACCTATTGCAATTTATTATGGATAAAGTATGAAGTCTAAACTAAAGACTGTGTACCAAATATCAATGGAAATTTTGAAAAGGTACCTATTCAAGTGGAAATAGTACTGAAATGGTATTAACAATAATGATGTTAAAACTTTTATGAACAGAGCTTAGCAAGCAATAAGTAGGAAGAGAAACGAGAGAGAAGATGAGAGTCTGGTAAAGAGATTTTAAATTAAATTTGTGCTACTAACTAATTGGAAAACCTGCTTTGTAATACCGGCAAAAGCGCTCCGAAAAAATCAATATTAACTATCAATACACATCACAATATCAGTTAGGTAAAGAGAAATTTCAATAAAAACTAGATAGAACAAGATGTCAAAGGTTTTCCATCGACAGAGGGGAAAAGGAAGAGAAGGACAGAGAGGGGCAGAGACAAAGAGGAGAAGGTAGAGAGATGACAGACAGGGTGGTAGTGGAGATGGGTAGGAATTGGGAGGGAGGAAAATGAAGAAATAGGAAGTTGAGTGAGGGGGGAGGAGTAAGACTACACAGTAAGATACATAGGTAAGATGTTTGTGTCAATATTGCATGTAGAACGAGAATTGGGGTGCGAGAGAATTCAAAAATGGACGTGAAATGTGGACAAGATAAAAGAGGGGGAGAAAGAAAGAGAGAAGAAGGAACGAGAGAGATAGGGAGATATGGAGATAAACATAGAGAGGGAGGGAGGGAGAGAGAAAAAAATAGGAGGAAGAGAGAGAGAGGTGGATAAAACTTCGGCTGAGGATAGAAGGTAGAGCTTTTCATTGAAGCACGTACTTACCTAGGTACCTACCTACCTACGTATACAATATATATACCTAGATGAGTATGGAGTATGTTAGGTTGCAGCCAGAGAGAGTAGAGAGAGAGAAGGTGAGAGAGAGAAAGAGAGAGTATAGAGAGAGAGAAAGAAAGAGAGAGAGTCTTGTGCTGAATGTAAATAATTCAACTTAAGCAGCTGAGTACTCTTTCTCCTTATCTCTCTCTCTCTCTCTCTCTCTCTCTCTCTCTCATTCCGTTTCCACATATTTCTCTTTTATTTTTCTCCTCCTTCTCTCTCAATTCCACCCCGAAGTCTTCTTCTTTGCTGAAGTTCATCCCTAATTTATCTTATAGATAACTTCTTAACCTTAACTCTATGATGGTATAAAAAAATCATCCTTATTTTGGTAATTTTTCGTAGAATCGTAAAATAGGGGGCAAGAATTCGAAACTAGGTATATGAATATAATTATGTAGAAATCAATTTCCTCCCACACCCAGAAGATTGGGTAAAACTTACATCCTGACAACAATGTAAAACGCACTTAGATAACTTCTTAACCTTAACTCTATGATGGTATAAAAAATCATCCTTATTTTGGTAATTTTTCGTAGAATCGTAAAATATAGGGGGCAAGAATTCGAAACTATATGAATATAATTATGTAGAAATCAATTTCCTCCCACACCCAGAAGATTGGGTAAAACTTACATCCTGACAACAATGTAAAACGCAGTGGTGACGACTTACCAAGAAAACCGAAATTGCAAATTTTGCCCCCCAAAGTTTGGGATGAAAGTTTTATGTGTATCTCGTACTGAAATTTACCTGCAACAAAGTTAAGGAAAGTTTCTTATTAGCGCACAGAAAAGGAGAGAAACTTTGAGAGAGTATTTGGTATCTCGTACTGAAATTTACCTGCAACAAAGTAAGGAAAGTTTCTTATTAGCGCACAGAAAAGGAGAGAAACTTTGAGAGAGTATTTTTGGTTTATTTTGGATTCTAGATTCTCCTTGATACAAAGCTTGTACGAGGGAGGTAGCTATTGGTTTTTATAGAAAACAAGGTACGTACATACAGATATAGGTAGGTTTAGGTATTAACAAGTAAGTTACGTAGGTGTAAAGGGAGGTACTTAACTTGTAATAAACAAGAGAATTTTCACCCATCCTTTGTCTTATCTGAAATTTCCCTATATAGGTAGGTTTAGGTATTAACAGGTAAGTTACGTAGGTGTAAAGGGAGGTACTTAACTTGTAATAAACAAGAGAATTTTCACCCATCCTTTGTCTTATCTGAAATTTCCCTCCCTACCTCTCTCTCTCTCTCTCTCTCTCTCATCTTTCCTCTTTATTTATCCTCCGTCTCTATAGCACATAATATGACATGAGTATCTCCCTTCTTTCTCTCCTCTTTCTTTCTCTCTCTCCCCTTCAATTGTTTTTCCACCTCTCTCTCATCTCGACTCCTTTCTTCTCTCTCCTCTTTCTCTATCTTTCGTTTCTCATATCTCTGATATCTCCCTCTTCCTATCTCAACTTCCCTTTTCTTTCAACCCCTCCCCTTTGTGATCTATTTCTTCACTGAGCCACCCCCCTCCCTCCTTACCTCCTTCTCCCCTCCCCCCTTTCCATCCTTCTACCCTCCCCTCCTTACCCCTCCCACTTCCGTCTCTCTCATCCATGAAATACAGGCAATAATACGATAGCCAACCCGTTATTTATTCATACACTCAAAGAACTTCAACTATGCTAGAGGGCATCTTTTTTTTTTTTAGCATTGAACGCTCACCCAAACTTCTTATCTTCCTACTTCTCCTCCTCCTCTCTCTCTCTCTCTCACTCTCTTCATAGTCCCCCCCACTTTCAATTTTGTTTCTAAATCTTTTCTCTCATTTTTTATAGGGAGGCGTGTTTCGGAGAAAGTGTATAAAAAGAAGTTATTTTCGAAACAATTTTTCCCTCGAAAAAAGAGGAATAAAGGAAAATGGGAAACAAGAAGAATATTATCATGTGAGAGATTTTTATTCATGAGGAAAAAGTTTGAATGGTTTCGAATTTCCGATCCGAAATAGATGAACTTTCATGGTTCCTAAATAGATGAACTTTCATGGTTCGAATTTAGAAATACGTAAAAATACCTATAAATAGACCGATACATGACCGAAATAGGTATCTAGCTATTTCCTCGGAACCATGCAGTCTAGTAATGGTTAGTCGTCCAATCATGCGAGGTCCAAAACGGATACGTTTCCAGGAAAAAATTCCCAAAATGCTATACCTATGGGAACAATGGGGCGGAGAAGTGTCTACAACTCTACACCTTAACAAGGAATTCCTTTATTGAAAACTCTCTCTCTCTCTCTCTCGTATATTCGAAAATATCCAGTTTCCATCACTTTTGAAGAATTTCCTCAAACGAGAACAATCTCCTGGCATGCGGTCTGGGGGCCCTGAAGACACAGAATGCATCTCGAATTTCATCTAAAATTAATTATCATGTAGCTTGTGCAAAGAGCGTCAAAAGCTCTCCATCTCCATCGTACCTAAATAACCTATTGAACTTTGCACACAAGTTACAATTAAAAAGAGACAAAGTGAATGGGATAATGTCGAGAGAGAAGAAGAAGAAGAAGAAGAAGAAGGAGAAAGAGAGGGAGAGAAAAGAAGAAAGGGAGGGGTAGAAACAGGGAAAAAGCAAGAGAAATAGAGAGGTAAAGAGGATGAGACACACCAAAGAGAGAGGGAAAGAGAGAGAGAGAGGAAGAGAGATACCCAAAGAGAGAGAGAGAGAGAGGGGATAACCATGTAGGTATCACAATGTGTAGGATTCGCCAATTATTCATATACGTTCATCCTCTCACTCACTCTCATCCTGTTCCGTTTCCTTATCTCTCTCTATTCTACCACCTCCCTCTGAAGAGAGATACCCAAAGAGAGAGAGAGAGAGCAGGGGATAGAGACAGAGGGGATAACCATGTAGGTATCATCACAATGTGTAGGGTTCGCCAATTATTCATATACGTTCATCCTCTCACTCACTCTCATCCTGTTCCGTTTCCTTATCTCTCTCTATTCTACCACCTCCCTCTTTCTCTCTCTCTTCCTTTCTCTCCCTCCCTTCCCTCATTATCTCCCCAACCCATCCTTCTCAAACTGTTGTCTCTCTCTCTTTCTCCTAGCTTTTTACTATCCTCTATTGTCTCTTTCTCTCTCTCTCTCTCTCTCTCTCTCTCTCTCTCTCTCTCTCTCTCTCTCATGGGCTCTCTCTTTCTCTCTTCCTTTCTCTCTCTCTCTCTCTCTCTCTCTCTCATGGTTATTCATTAGCGTTCTAACACACTTTGCCACAAATTCAGTGCACTAGATTGCTTGGCTACATAACAATTATACAGGGTGTACGTCCTTTACATTTACGCCCTATATTGCCATCCTTTGTTATGAAAAATTATGGCCTTGAATAACAACCGGAACCTACATTTCTTGAAACCCGCCCCAGGCAAACTTTTGATCTTCATAATTTATCGAACCTCTCTGCAAATTTTGAGAGACCTAAGACTGAAGGTAAAGTCCTGAAGCCTTTTACATTTACGCCCTATATTGCTATCCTTTGTCGTGAAAAATTATGGCCTTGAATAACAACCGAAACCTACATTTCTTGAAACCGGCCCCAGGCAAACTTTTGATCTTCATAATTTATCGAACCTCTCTGCAAATTTTGAGAGACCTAAGACTGAAGGTAAAGTCCTGAAGACCGCGAAATCGTTTTGAACTTATCCCACGGAAGAGCCCTAAAAGCGAGACTTTGGCCTGGAAGAAGGGCTGAACCGTATTTTCTGGGAACCCGTCCTCACGATACTTTTGATCTTCATAAATTATCGAATCTCTCTGCAAAATTTGAGCGCCCTAGGGCTTAAGGTAAAGTCTCCGCGGAATCCTTTTGATAAAGAACCGCGAAATCCTTTTGACCTTTTTCTAAGTGTGGAGAGAGTTCCGTTTTATCTCGGGAAAACACCCTGACTGCCTCTACGTTTGGAAAATTGGGAGAGCATCCCCTCTCTCAATGTACTCAAGAGAATTGTCCGCATTGCAACATGATCACAACTTTTTTGTAAGTGTGGAGAGAGTTCCGTTTTATCTCGGGAAAACACCCTGACTCCCTCTACGTTTGGAAAATTGGGAGAGCATCCCCTCTCTCAATGTACTCAAGAGAATTGTCCGCATTGCAACATGATCACAACTTTTTTTACCATTTGAAAAAAATGTGAAATAGTAGAACGTTCAAAGAGGAAAAAAAAAATAATGATGTGAAAAAGAGAAATTGATAGATAGTATAGGGAGCAAAGCGGAGAGGGAAAGAGTTGAGAAAAAGAATACGGTTCTTGTCAAAGGGAAGGAACTGGCAGGGAAATTATATTGGAACGAAAATAATGATGTGAAAAAGAGAAATTGATAGATAGTATGGGGAGCAAAGCGGAGAGGGAAAGAGTTGAGAAAAAGAATACGGTTCTTGTCAAAGGGAAGGAACTGGCAGGGAAATTATATTGGAACGGAAGTAGGAAGGGATGTTCCTGTGATATTCTGTCATCGAGTAGATGTGGACCTCTTTAGGCCTCAGGTCCTTTGGCTAAATCAAATTATGTTGAATAAAAGACAATCTTAGGCACTGAAAAAAGATAAACTTACAATCAGAAATTAAAATAATTCGGACTCAATTAAAATTCATATATTGGAACGGAAGTAGGAAGGGATGTTCCTGTGATATTCTGTCATCGAGTAGATGTGGACCTCTTTAGGCCTCAGGTCCTTTGGCTAAATCAAATGAATATGATTTTACTTGGGAAATCAGAAAGGTCTTAAGGTCAAATGGTGGTAACTGTTGAAAACTGAAGGCGAGAAGAAAAGAAAGATCACAATATCATGTTGAATAAAAGACAATCTTAGGCACTGAAAAAAGATAAACTTACAATCAGAAATTAAAATAATTCGGACTCAATTAAAATTCATAATTACAAAATGACCACTTTGTTGAAAATCCTACCTATTATCTATAATGTGGTACATGGTGAAGCCAAATTGGTTTGACGGCAATAGCATATTTTTCATAGACACTGACGTCTTGCTGTTGAAAAGAACCGTTTCTTTTCCATCGACAGAAATAGAAAAATAAAAATGCATGACAATGTGGCATTCTGTGGAGTAATTGCATGTCTGCATTCAGTATCCAGAACAGTTGTCGGGAATTGCCAATGTTATGATACCGTATGGCTCTAATGTGTGAATTCTATGTTGGAAATGTTCGAATCAATCAAATTATATTTGACTTTGTGGTGGCATTACAACATGAACTTGCGGGTGCTTTCAAACGTCATGGTGGCTCTCAACTCTGAAATTTGAAAAGAAATCTTGACTGAGACAAGTCTTTCAAAGCTAGACAGTCTCTTGCCATGTTGGTATGTTTTGCTATAAGCCCAAAATAAAGACTGAAGGTTGTATTATTAGGTACATATGTACAGGCACCAGAATATTCATCGTTCTCTATGTACATCCATCCTGTCCACAGTCCATTTCAGAAAAGAAACTTTTTTCCCCTAAGACTTGGCCCTTAAAGGTGGGTTTACACGCACAAACTGGCTACGATTGACTTGTACAAACCGGTCTGAGCAAGCCAGTTTGTGGACAAGTCTTTCAAAGCTAGACAGTCTCTTGGTATGTTTTGCTATAAGCCCAAAATAAACTATCTTTTTTCTAAGACTGAAGGTTGTATTATTAGGTATGTACAGGGACCAGAACATTCATCGTTCTCTATCGACATCCATCCTTTTACCTATATATATGATACAATGGATACACGTTCTTTGTAGTAACCTATTTCATAACTTTATAACCTAGGATGTCTAATATAAACATATTTAATAATAATACATCCATCCTGTCCACAGTCCATTTCAGAAAAGAAACTTTTTCCGCTAAGACTTGGCGCCCTTAAAGGTGGGTTTACACGCACAAACTGGCTACGATTGACTTGTACAAACCGGTCTGAGCAAGCCAGTTTGTGCAAATGGCTTGTAGAATATTCATCGTTCTCTATGTACATCCATCCTGTCCACAGTCCATTTCAGAAAAGAAACTTTTTTCTCCTAAGACTTGGCCCTTAAAGGTGGGTTTACACGCACAAACTGGCTACGATTGACTTGTACAAACCGGTCTGAGCAAGCCAGTTTGTGCAAATGGCTTGAGCATGTAAACCCACCATAACACATCAGCCCATCACAAAATAAAAATACATAACATGACTAGCACGAGACGCCACCGAAAAGTTCCATGAGGAGAGGAAGAAAAAAGTTTGAAAGCAAGTTTCGTTCGGGTGTATTGATGAATGCTCGGGCTTATGTATTGTGATGTCAAATGTGTGTGGGGAGGAGAAAAAAAAAAGAGGAGAGAAAGGAAAAGGAAGAGGAGAGAGAAGAGAAAGGAGAAGGGAGGAAAAGAGGAAGGAGGTGTTCTATGTTCAGGAGTATTGATATGAGGGGATGGGATGTATGATAAATGTTCATTCTTATCCAACATCGACACACAGAGAGGCGATTGAAAAAAAAAATATCTATTCGACAGAGTTTTGTGTGAACTCTGTCATAATCAATTGTCTTCTTTCTTTCTATTTAGAGAGTTCCATTTCGATTTGAAGTGTTTCAGTTGCTGGCGCACAAGTGTTTCCACAAAAATATAAATACTGTTGAATACCCTCATATGCTATGTATAGTGGTATACTTTCTTACTAATCATGAACGACCTTTGTAATTGTACACCTCGGGTCGTTTTCAACGTTTTACGAGCCTTTAAACTTAAAGACTAAACACCAAATCCAATCAGCAACTCAAACAAAACAACACACGTACTTATTACGCGAAATGAAGTTCACCTCATTTGTTATACTTTCAAAACCTCACCCTTCCCTTTTCCCTTTGCCCCCTCCTCGGGATCACACCGGAATTCCTCCCCCCCCCCGGGCTCCCTCCCCTGGCTCAAAGCGATCCAGACGAACCTCGCGGTAAAACAGGGAACCAACTGTTTTGTAGCCGTTCCCTCTACGTCAAGTCCTTAGAGCAGGCCACTGAAATATTCCTACGCCATCTTCCCTTCCTCCCAGGAATTTTCAACTCGTTTTTCAACTCGTTCGTTCTTGTACACACCTTTCCCATTTCCTACACCTTTCCCATTTCCTACTCTTCCTATATTCCTCCTTCTCTACCGTTCCCTACAGCATTACTTTTATCCTTCTTCTGCATAGCTCCTCCGTCTCCTTTCCACGATATACACCTTCAATTGCGTCTCCTGCCATCTCCTCCTCTCTTTTCCTTCCTCTAAAGCCTGTTTCTTTGTTCGCTCCTTTGCCCGAATCCATTTCCATTGTAACTTCTCCTACCCCCTCCAAATTTCACAACTCCCCTTCGTAAGTATCTTCCTACCTCCAATTGCGTCTCCTGCCATCTCCTCCTCTCTTTTCCTTCCTCTAAAGCCTGTTTCTTTGCTCGCTCCTTTGCCCGAATCCATTTCCATTGTAACTTCTCCTACCCCCTCCAAATTTCACAACTCCCCTTCGTAAGTATCTTCCTACCTAAATCTCTCCCACTTCTCCTGCGATGCTCGCCGCCCAAAATTTAATATCTCGTACTAATTTTAGCTGTGTCCCAGTCTTGGAATTGTTTCCGCTGGCGAAACTTCCCATTACTATTCATAACGGGACGCGGCGGTTGTGGAGGGAAGGGATTAAGGCTGCCCACTCTCCGGACCCCTTACTTTGAGGGTTTGTTCTTATTATTATGTGCATATTTTACCAGGAGTGACCACACCAAATGGGGAGGGTGAGACGGGGTTTGACTACAAGATCGTTCGGGCACCAAGAGGTTCCAGACTTTGGGATAGAAGTCGAAAGAGATACCTCAGAAACAAACAAGTTTGAAAAATTAATTTTTGGAGGGGTTCTAGAATTTGGGAAAGAAGTTGAATGAAAAATCTCAGAGATAATCCAGTTTGAAAATACAGAACCATGTTCATACTGCCAGAATGAGACTGTAAAGTCCCTTTACTCCCGCAGCGCCATCTAAACAAGGTCTAAAATGTATTTTTGATGGAGATGCCAGAAGAACTCTTCTCAATTTTGTGCAAAAATTTCTGAAACTCATTTCATTATAGCCATGCCTGATTTTACAAACAAGTGCAAATAATAACCTGAGTAAAATTTAATAAAGGCGAAGATAATGGTACGGAGGGGGTCAGGGTACAAAAAACTAGAGATAGACAATGGGGGGAGGGACACGACAAAGTTCAAACAAAAGGGGAGAATACACATATGTACGCACTCTCCCTTCCTCTTTCCCTCTCTATCTCTCTCTCTCTCTCTCTCTCTCGCTCTCCCACATTCATACACAGGTAAAACGTACCTACATGCACAAATTTATTTTGTTTAGCACAGACATATTTAAAGCTCTTTTTAAACTACCTACCTTTATTTCAATCCATAGGATGATGCGAGCACTACGGTCAGGGGCCCAGTTAAAAGATTCACTAAGAAGAACAGAGCTCAAAAGAGATTTGACTTCGCCATTGAAAGTAGTTCTGACATCTCCACCATTGAAAGTAGTTCTGACATCTCCACCATTGAAAGGAGTTCTGGCATCTCCACCATTGAAAGGAGTTCTGGCATCTCCACCATTGAAAGGAGTTCTGACATCTCCACCGTTGAAAGTAGTTCTGACATCTCCACCATTGAAAGGAGTTCTGACATATCCACTGTTGAAAGGAGTTCTGACATCTCCACCATTGAAAGGAGTTCTGACATCTCCACCATTGAAAGGAGTTCTGGCATCTCCACCATTGAAAGGAGTTCTGGCATCTCCACCATTGAAAGGAGTTCTGACATATCCCCCATTGAAAGGAGTTCTGACATATCCCCCATTGAAAGGAGTTCTGACATCTCCACCTTTGAAAGGAGTTCTGACATCTCCACCATTAAAAGGAGTTCCCAATTCATAATGGAGTATTCCTTTCGGAATGTGTGTAGATTAGTCAACAAACTGTCAAGTTATACACTCTCCCTTCCTCTTTCTCTCTCTCTCTCTCTCTCCCTCTCTCCCACATTCATACACAGGTAAAACCTACATGCACAAATTTATTTTGTTTAGCACAGACATATTTAAAGCTCTTTTTAATCTACCTTTTTTTCAACCCATAGGGTGATGTGAGTACTACGGTCAGGGGACGAGTTAAAAGTTTTACTAAGAAGAACAGAGCTCAAAAGAGATTTTAAAGGAATTCTGGCATCTCCACCATTAAAAGTAGTTCTGGCATCTCCACCATTAAAAGTAGTTCTGACATCTCCACTATTGAAAGGAGTTCTGACATCTCCACCGTTGAAAGGAGTTCTGGCATCTCCACCATTAAAAGGAGTTCCCAATTCATAATGGAGTATTCCTTTCGGAATGTGTGTAGATTAGTCAACAAACTGTCAAGTTATCAAATCACTGCTAGTCCTTTTTGACGTGATTTATCAAATTACTGCTAGTCCAAGTTGGGAGGCATGTTACTAGGGTTTTATAATATAATCTACTGGTGTGCCTTAATAACCGTATTCAACGACACTCCTCTCCTTTTCAGCAATGAAAATATTGAAAATAAGTCGGACATACAAAAACCAATAGTGTCACAGGGGGAGAGACTACTGACACCAAACGGGGGTAGGAAGAAGACGGGGGAAAATCTCACACAAAGCACCCCGCTATATAAACCCAGGGCGGGGGACGGGCTAACAAGAAATCAATTTACCGTCAATGTAAACAAAACCCCATAGGAAGATCCTGAGCATGCACACACACTGCAAACAATAAATTAATTAACTGCCGTGAGAAACACGAGAGAAAACTTGGAAATAAGTGGAAGAATGGGAAGGAAGAGGTGAGAAATGGGAAGAAAGAGGGGAGAAAGAATAGGGAGCGGGAGAGACAAAGGGATGGAAGAAGATAGGGAAAAAGGAAGGAGAACAAAGGGACTGACGGGGGGTTGAAAGAGTTATTACTAATTTATTATAGATTTAATTTAATTTTACAATGTGTACACAAAACGTATCACCTACAAGGGAATCTGTTTTTGTGGAAAGAAGTCAAGGACCGAGTTCCAACTCTCTAATTTTGTACATAATTTAACATGAAAATATAGGTATAATGAACCAACAATCATGTTATCAAAATGTTCAAGTACTTCCTGTAATTGTTAAAGAATCACACTGATGGATGTTTACTTTGATACACCAAAATATACCCTACCATACGTTACAACACATGAAAAACTAACTTAGATGAGGTACCATTTGAAGGAGAACGCTATAACGTTACACATTATTGGATAAGGTATGTTCATGGTGAAAGTAAGGCGACTGTGAAATCACGTGTGGATCAGGTAGGGAGAGAGGATGTTCAGTTTTTGGAGTTTGAAAGTCTGCAATCTGCATTGTTAGGCATTGTTTATTTTGTTCTTGCAGTTTCATGACTATTCTGACTATCACAAGAGTTTCTACTACAAAAGAAATGAAAGCCAAAAGTTTCTATTGTGCTTTGCGGCTACATTGGTATTCAGTTGACGAGTTTTGTTGAGCAAATGACAATAGAGAGAGGGCTATAACGTTACACATTATTGGATGAGGTATGTTCATGGTGAAAGTAAGGCGACTGTGAAATCACGTGTGGATCAGGTAGGGAGAGAGGATGTTCAGCTTTTGGAGTTTGAAAGTCTGCAATCTGCATTGTTAGGCATTGTTTATATTGTTCTTGCAGTTTCATGATTATTCTAACTATCACAAGAGTTTCTACAACAAAAGAAATGAAAGCCAAAAGTTTCTATTGTGCTTTGCGGCTACATTGGTATTCAGTTGACGAGTTTTGTTGAGCAAATGACAATAGTAACTTCACAACCAATTTTACAGGCATTGCCACGAGGGAGAAAGTTTTGTCAAGAGACTTCGATTTTGAAGAGATATACCTATAGGTACCTACTACCTTTAACCTAGTTATCAAGGGTATAACTACAGCATTTTATCTGATTCCACAGACACTAGGTGGTAGGTGGGTACCTACTTAATTCTGTTTAGCGTAAAATAAATACCGAAATATGAACGAGAATAATATACTACAAAAGAACTAAAATGGGTATATTACAGTGAAGGTATTTAACACGAGCAAACCAAGAACACCATATTTTATCTAGGTTGAAAAGGTAAATCAGCAAGGGCATAAAAAAAGTTTTCCGGATGGGATAAAAGTTCCACTTTTTGCATGTTTCTTTCAAGATTTGTTGAAAATCCTACCTATTATCTATAATCTGGTACATGGTGAAGCCAAATTGGTTTGACGGCAATAGCATATTTTTCATAGACACTGACGTCTTGCTGTTGAAAAGAACCGTTTCTTTACAGTAAACTTAAAAGAGAGATAAAAAGAAAGCTTGAGAAAGATATAAAGAACGTAGCATCGATTAGAATCTACACTCTACAGTGAGAACAAACATCAAGGGTTTGAAGATGCCGACAACGGAGATGAAAACTTTCTCTCAAATGGGAATTCAAAAAGTCAGACTTGAACTTGTGACAAGACAAGCAGAAGCAAAAGCACGACAACTTTGGAGTCCTGATGAACTGAGAACCCCCTCTGTCCTCCCCTTCTTCTGTAAAAACGTGGGGTTCAAATGGGGAACGAGTCAAAAAGAAAAGAAGGTCAAACGAAGTTAGAAAGAGGAAATGTAATGAAGATCTGGAATTCTGGAATAAGTCGAAGGTCATGTGGTTGTGAACAAGTTTGAAAACATAGCCATAGTTGACTTATCTATCTTTACCTCTCTATAATATTAAGTCGAAGGTCATGTGGTTGTGAACAAGTTTGAAAACATAGCCATAGTTGACTTATCTATGTTTACCTCTCTATAATATTTAGTCTGACACTTCTATAATAGTTCTATTGGTTACGAGAATGGTGAATATTTGGAGGCTTATCCCCTGTTTTGACGACAGGACTTATATCTCTATCTCTCTATAATATTTAGTCTGACACTTCTATTGGATATTAGAATATTTAGAGGCATATCCCCTCTTGACGACAGAAGAAGGAAGAGGATTCGGTGATACCTTTGTTCAGCAACAGAGTCCAATATTAATGAGACACGTGTAAAAAGAGAGTCCAGATAAAAGCCATCAAAGTCTCATGCTAAATTTTCCGCTAAATAATTTCCAATACTTTAAGGCTGAGATATTATGAACAAAGGCTGAGATATAATGAACGCGATCGAGTAATTGTATCTTCCCAGAGACCATAACAACGGCGGCGATGCTCTATTAGAAGCACTTTACAACATAACAAGGCAACATGAGATGGGGGAGAACATGGGCGATAAGGGAGGAATAGTATTGGAAAAGGTTCGGATGGGGAGTACACTGACAACATGGCATTATGAATTGATATATCAATTTACACACGTCGATATCAGGCAATCTACTGACAGCGAACCCACCTACACATTTATCCAAACATATCAACGTTTTTGACGAGTTAAGTAATGGTATACATGCTATACAACATGATGTTTGTGTAGATAATGTAGGATACATACTTTCAAGATGTTTTCATCAGTCTGTTGTTGCTTTTATACGCGGAACCGATGAAACGGGATAGGAAACATTGATGAATCCACATTTGAACGATTTCTTGGAGGAGTTGATATCGCCCAATTTCAAACGTTCTTGAAAAATACATTATCAACCTACGGGAATTCACAAATAATCTTTAGATTATACCCTATTTTTTTTTAATTATTTCGAGAAAGCATTTAGACCCTTAGAAAACGCTTTTGAGTTTACCCTGTACACATTGAATTCACTACGAGGTACAAATGAAGAAGGCGAAACAAAACCACCACAAGAAGTATGCATAGGTATCCGTACGTACAATTACAGATATACAAAAAGCTGGCTTTCCGTTTCTTATCTTCACTCTAGCGCGCTATTTCTGCCGGAGTTAAAACCAAGATTTAGAGCTCCCCTAGGAGTGTCGACATACTGGATAATTAGCGACGGAATTCAATAATGAACTCGAGATCCCCCCCTCTCCTGAAATATTCCTACGCCATCTTCCCTTCCTCCCAGGAATTTTCAACTCCCTCGCTTCTCGTTCGTTCTTGTACACACCTTTCCCATTTCCTACTTTCCTACTCTTCCTATATTCCTCCTTCTCTACCGTTCCCTACAGCATTACTTTTATCCTTCTTCTGCATAGCTCCTCCGTCTCCTTTCCACGATATACACCTCCAATTGCGTCTCCTGCCATCTCCTCCTCTCTTTTCCTTCCTCTAAAGCCTGTTTCTTTGCTCGCTCCTTTGCCCGAATCCATTTCCATTGTAACTTCTCCTACCCCCTCCAAATTTCACAACTCCCCTTCGTAAGTATCTTCCTACCTAAATCTCTCCCACTTCTCCTGCGATGCTCGCCGCCCAAAATTTAATATCTCGTACTAATTTTAGCTGTGTCCCAGTCTTGGAATTGTTTCCGCTGGCGAAACTTCCCATTACTATTCATAACGGGACGCGGCGGTTGTGGAGGGAAGGGATTAAGGCTGCCCACTCTCCGGACCCCTTACTTTGAGGGTTTGTTCTTATTATTATGTGCATATTTTACCAGGAGTGACCACACCAAATGGGGAGGGTGAGACGGGGTTTGACTACAAGATCGTTCGGGTACTGAGAGGTTCCAGACTTTGGGATAGAAGTCGAAAGAGAAACCTCAGAGACAAACAAGTTTGAAAAATTCATTTTTGGAGGGGTTCTAGAATTTGGGAAAGAAGTTGAATGAAAAATCTCAGAGATAATCCAGTTTAAAAATACAGAACCATGTTTATACTGTCAGAACGAGACTGTAAAGTCCCTTTACTCCCGCAGCGCCATCTAAACAAGCTCTAAAATGTATTTTTGATGGAGATGCCAGAAGAACTCTTCTCAATTTTGTGCAAAAATTTCTGAAACTCATTTCATTATAGCCATGCCTGATTTTACAAACAAGTGCAAATAATAACCTGAGTAAAATTTAATAAAGGCGAAGATAATGGTACGGAGGGGGTCAGGGTACAAAAAACTAGAGATAGACAATGGGGGGAGGGACACGACAAAGTTCAAACAAAAGGGGAGAATACACATATGTACACACTCTCCCTCCCTCTTTCTCTCTCTCTCTCTCTCTCCCTCTCTCCCACATTCATACACAGGTAAAACCTACATGCACAAATTTATTTTGTTTAGCACAGACATATTTAAAGCTCTTTTTAATCTACCTTTTTTTCAACCCATAGGGTGATGTGAGTACTACGGTCAGGGGACGAGTTAAAAGTTTTACTAAGAAGAACAGAGCTCAAAAGAGATTTTAAAGGAATTCTGGCATCTCCACCATTAAAAGTAGTTCTGGCATCTCCACCATTAAAAGTAGTTGGAGAAAGAGGTAGAGGAAGAGGAGAAGGAAGTATAAAGGGACGGAGAAAAGGGGAAAGAACGAAAGGAAGGGCCAGGTCGGAGGGAAAAAGTGGCGGGAGGGGGGATACAAAAAATGAAAATAATATTAGGGATATTACCTAACAAACTGCCTAATCTTGTTCCTAAAGCCTGTGTGTATAGTATACAGAGCTTTTTCCAAAAATATATTATTTTCATTTAATGAGAATGCTGGAAACTTGTGTAGGGTAGGGCGACGAAAGAGAGGATTACCAGAGATATACTCTTTGACTATGGCGTTTGCCAATGTGGAGTTTTATTCAAATGGACTTTTGTTAGACGGCTGAATACTAGAGTATCAGCGCTTTGTGAAATGCCAATTACAAACAGATTAAATTGACCAATCCGGAAACTTTATTCAAATGGACTTTTATTAGACGGCTGACGGCTGAATACTAGAGTATCAGCGCTTTGTGAAATGTGCTTTTTCCAAAAATATATTATTTTCATTTAATGAGAATGCTGGAAACTTGTGTAGGGTAGGGCGACGAAAGAGAGGATTACCAGAGAGATACTCTTTGACTATGGCGTTTGCCAATGTGGAGTTTTATTCAAATGGACTTTTGTTAGACGGCTGAATACTAGCTAGAGTATCAGCGCTTTGTGAAATGCCAATTACAAACAGATTAAATTGACCAATCCAGAAACAGTCCAATTTTGACGTGAGAATACCCCCCAGAGCAGCCTTCTCAGATACAAGTTCCAGATAACGATCACAATGATTGGTGTCGAAAAGAATACACGAAACATAAACGTTGCGTTGGCGAATGCAGCCTTCTCAGATACAAGTTCCAGATAACGATCACAATGATTGGTGTCGAAAAGAATACACGAAACATAAACGTTGTGTTGGCGAATGAAAAGCGATCCAGACGAACCTCGCGGTAAAACAGGGAACTAACTGGTTTGTAGCCATTCCCTCTACGTCAAGTCCTTAGAGCAGGCCACATTGGGGTGCACTTGACCTAAATTTCCTCCCCTGTATTGGCGAATGCAAAGCGATCCAGACGAACCTCGCGGTAAAACAGGGAACCAACTGTTTTGTAGCCGTTCCCTCTACGTCAAGTCCTTAGAGCAGGCCACATTGGGGTGCACTTGACCTAAATTTCCTCCCCTGTTGGAAATAAGGATAAAGTATTTAAAATATTCATAGCTTTCAGTCCTATAGTGAGACTTCTCAACTCTCGAAATATTATAAAGAGAAATAATAATCGTAAAATGCCTTCATTAAATTCTATAGGCTGAAATTCATGCAAGCGATGTTCTTATTATTATGTGCATATTTTACCAGGAGTGACCACACCAAATGGGGAGGGTGAGACGGGGTTTGACTACAAGATCGTTCGGGTACTGAGAGGTTCCAGACTTTGGGATAGAAGTCGAAAGAGAAACCTCAGAGACAAACAAGTTTGAAAAATTCATTTTTGGAGGGGTTCTAGAATTTGGGAAAGAAGTTGAATGAAAAATCTCAGAGATAATCCAGTTTAAAAATACAGAACCATGTTTATACTGTCAGAACGAGACTGTAAAGTCCCTTTACTCCCGCAGCGCCATCTAAACAAGCCTCCCCTGTTGGAAATAAGGATAAAGTATTTAAAATATTCATAGCTTTCAGTCCTATAGTGAGACTTCTCAACTCTCGAAATATTATAAAGAGAAATAATAATCGTAAAATGCCTTCATTAAATTCTATAGGCTGAAATTCAAGCGGGAGGAAGGGAGTAGGAAAAACGAGAAATAGGAAGAAGGAAAGGAAGAAGAGAAGAAGAAAGAAAAGGAACTTTATGAATATGCATTTATATTATTTTTTAGAAATATGTCGTCAGGAACGGATGTAGGGTTAAACACAGGGGGCAGGCTGCTTTATGAATATGCATTTATATTATTTTTTAGAAATGTCGTCAGGAACGGATGTAGGGTTAAACACAGGGGGCAGGCTGGAGCTAATATACAAGATTAGGATTGAAAGGGCAATGCTAAAGTAATAGTCAGTTCCAGGATGGCTCTTTTGGTCAAACTTTAGTCAATAGTATGTTTTAGATTAAAGAGCGAGATAGTGAGTAGGTTAGGTATTATCAATAATTACCACGAGAACACTGAAGAGATTGAGGGTAGGAGTGTCCCGCTGTAAAAAGAGAAAAGGAACCTTATGAATATGCATTTATATTATTTTTTAGAAATGTCGTCAGGAACGGATGTAGGGTTAAACACAGGGGGCAGGCTAGAGCTAATACAAGATTAGGATTGAAAGGGCAATGCTAAAGTAATAGTCAGTTCCAGGATGGCTCTTTTGGTCAAACTTTAGTCAATAGTATGGGGTATACCTAGGCCCACCTACTCGTATGTAACAACATCGGCACAACCTGCACTCAAAGTGATCTCTATTCGTGCAGCTCCGCAGCCGTAGCAGTTGCAGAATTTATTCTGAAGGTTCACATGCTGAATTCATTTGGGCACGGATAAGTAAGTATCAATAATTGCGAGGGAAAAAGTCCCTGGTCTTTCAATTCAAAGTCGATGTTGAAGGATTTCTTTTCTGTTCCTCTCCTTCCCCCTCTCTTTCTCTCTCTCCTTTACGCCTTCAACTTTTTACTTTCCATTACATTACGAACATCTTTAACTCACAATCGGAAAATAAAATCGGTCCCTTTTCAGAATCGGGAAATTAGTGGCAACATCCATTTTGTCATCCCCTGAGTCCAGAAAACAGTATCAATAATTGCGAGGGAAAAAGTCCCTGGTCTTTCAATTCAAAGTCGATGTTGAAGGATTTCTTTTCTGTTCCTCTCCTTCCCCTTCTTTTTCTCTCTCTCTTTCTCTCTCTCTCTCCCTCTACTTTTTACTTTCCATTACATTACGAACATCTTTAACTCACAATCGGAAAATAAAATCGGTCCCTTTTCAGAATCGAGAAATTAGTAGCAACATCCATTTTGTCATCCCCTGAGTCCAGAAAAGTGGTTTTAACAAAATTCCGGAAAATATTTTTTTGGGTTTGGAAATTTCCCCAGTCCGAAAATTTCCGACTTTTCTTAGTTCCATAGTGTAGCAGAAAGTCGTGTGATGTTCGCTCCAGATTCTTTTCTTTTTTCGCCAGCAAGTACTGTACACATAATTGGGCTGACAATTTCATTGATGGAAATAATGGTCTGGGTGCCCAGGCGTGAATTCAAGGGAGGGAAAGGGTGAGGAGGAAGAACAGTGAGCTGTGGGGAGGGAGACCCATTTCATTTCTTTCTGTTCCATTTAATGAGTTGCTCAATGGTAAATTTAACTGTGAAAATGCCAATATAATGGAAAACTCGAATGCAATTGACATTTTTCTTCTCTCTTTCCCTCCTCCTTCTTCTTGTTGACGTTAGGGGGAGAAACTTTAATTGTAAACGATGAATTTGAATAGATGCAGAACGGCTTGGGAATGCGAGAGCCGAGGGAAAATGTGTTAGAGACACACACAAAATTTTTCAACTCCCTCTACGTAAATGGTGAGCGATTCTTCGAATATGAGAAAGCTTCACAAAATGACCGGGAAATCTGTTTTTGTGGAAAGAAGTCAAGGACCGAGTTCCAACTCTCTGATTTTGTACAGAATTTAACATGAAAATGTAGGTATAATGAACCAACAATCATGTTATCAAAATGTTCAAGTACTTCCTGTACTTGTTAAAGAATCACACTGATGGATGTTTACTTTGATACAACAAAATACACCCTACCATACGATACAACACATGAAAAACTAACTTAGATGAGGTACCATTTGAAAAAAAAAAAAAAAAAAAAATGGAAAAAAAAAAAACGTTAAAAGGGACTGATGGATGTTTACTTTGATACACCAAAATATACCCTACCATACGTTACAACACATGAAAAACTAACTTAGATGAGGTACCATTTGAAAAAAATGTGAAATAGTAGAACGTTCAAAGAGAAAAAAAAATAATGATGTGAAAAAGAGAAATTGATAGATAGTATAGGGAGCAAAGCGGAGAGGGAAAGAGTTGAGAAAAAGAATACGGTTCTTGTCAAAGGGAAGGAACTGGCAGGGAAATTATATTGGAACGGAAGTAGGAAGGGATGTTCCTGTGATATTCTGTCATCGAGTAGATGTGGACCTCTTTAGGCCTCAGGTCCTTTGGCTAAATCAAATGAATATGATTTTACTTGGGAAATCAGAAAGGTCATATGGTCAAATGGTGGTAACTGTTGAAAACTGAAGGCGAGAAGAAAAGAAAGATCACAATATCATGTTGAATAAAAGACAATCTTAGGCACTGAAAAAAGATAAACTTACAATCAGAAATTAAAATAATTCGGACTCAATTAAAATTCATAATTACAAAATGACCAATTTGTTGAAAATCCTACCTATTATCTATAATCTGGTACATGGTGAAGCCAAATTGGTTTGACGGCAATAGCGTGTTTTTCATAGACACTGACGTCTTGCTGTTGAAAAGAACCGTTTCTTTACAGTAAACTTAAAAGAGAGATAAAAAGAAAGCTTGAGAAAGATATAAAGAACGTAGCATCGATTAGAATCTACACTCTACAGTGAGAACAAACATCAAGGGTTTGAAGATGCCGACAACGGAGATGAAAACTTTCTCTCAAATGGGAATTCAAAAAGTCAGACTTGAACTTGTGACAAGACAAGCAGAAGCAAAAGCACGACAACTTTGGAGTCCTGATGAACTGAGAACCCCCTCTGTCCTCCCCTTCTTCTGTAAAAACGTGGGGTTCAAATGGGGAACGAGTCAAAAAGAAAAGAAGGTCAAACGAAGTTAGAAAGAGGAAATGTAATGAAGAGCTGGAATAAGTCGAAGGTCATGTGGTTGTGAACAAGTTTGAAAACATAGCCATAGTTGACTTATCTATCTTTACCTCTCTATAATATTTAGTCTGACACTTCTATTGGATATTAGAATACCTATTTAGAGGCATATCCCCTCTTGACGACAGAAGAAGGAAGAGGATTCGGTGATACCTTTGTTCAGCAACAGAGTCCAATATTAATGAGACACGTGTAAAAAGAGAGTCCAGATAAAAGCCATCAAAGTCTCATGCTAAATTTTCCGCTAAATAATTTCCAATACTTTAAGGCTGAGATATTATGAACAAAGGCTGAGATATAATGAACGCGATCGAGTAATAATTGTATCTTCCCAGAGACCATAACAACGGCGGCGATGCTCTATTAGAAGCACTTTACAACATAACAAGGCAACATGAGATTGGGGGAGAACATGGGCAATAAGGGAGGAATAGTATTGGAAAAGGTTCGGATGGGGAGTACACTGACAACATGGCATTATGAATTGATATATCAATTTACACACGTCGATATCAGGCAATCTACTGACAGCGAAACCACCTACACATTTATCCAAACATATCAACGTTTTTGACGAGTTAAGTAATGGTATACATGCTATACAACATGATGTTTGTGTAGATAATGTAGGATACATACTTTCAAGATGTTTTCATCAGTCTGTTGTTGCTTTTATACGCGGAACCGATGAAACGGGATAGGAAACATTGATGAATCCACATTTGAACGATTTCTTGGAGGAGTTGATATCGCCCAATTTCAAACGTTCTTGAAAAATACATTATCAACCTACGGGAATTCACAAATAATCTTTAGATTATACCCTATTTTTTTTTAATTATTTCGAGAAAGCATTTAGACCCTTAGAAAACGCTTTTGAGTTTACCCTGTACACATTGAATTCACTACGAGGTACAAATGAAGAAGGCGAAACAAAACCACCACAAGAAGTATGCATAGGTATCCGTACGTACAATTACAGATATACAAAAAGCTGGCTTTCCGTTTCTTATCTTCACTCTAGCGCGTCCGCTAAATAATTTCCAATACTTTAAGGCTGAGATATTATGAACAAAGGCTGAGATATAATGAACGCGATCGAGTAATTGTATCTTCCCAGAGACCATAACAACGGCGGCGATGCTCTATTAGAAGCACTTTACAACATAACAAGGCAACAATGAGATGGGGGAGAACATGGGCGATAAGGGAGGAATAGTATTGGAAAAGGTTCGGATGGGGAGTACACTGACAACATTATGAATTGATATATCAATTTACACACGTCGATATCAGGCAATCTACTGACAGCGAAACCACCTACACATTTATCCAAACATATCAACGTTTTTGACGAGTTAAGTAATGGTATACATGCTATACAACATGATGTTTGTGTAGATAATGTAGGATACATACTTTCAAGATGTTTTCATCAGTCTGTTGTTGCTTTTATACGCGGAACCGATGAAACGGGATAGGAAACATTGATGAATCCACATTTGAACGATTTCTTAGAGGAGTTGATATCGCCCAATTTCAAACGTTCTTGAAAAATACATTATCAACCTACGGGAATTCACAAATAATCTTTAGATTATACCCTATTTTTTTTTAATTATTTCGAGAAAGCATTTAGACCCTTAGAAAACGCTTTTGAGTTTACCCTGTACACATTGAATTCACTACGAGGTACAAATGAAGAAGGCGAAACAAAACCACCACAAGAAGTATGCATAGGTATCCGTACGTACAATTACAGATATACAAAAAGCTGGCTTTCCGTTTCTTATCTTCACTCTAGCGCGCTATTTCTGCCGGAGTTAAAACCAAGATTTAGAGCTCCCCTAGGAGTGTCGACATACTGGATAATTAGCGACGGAATTTAATAATGAACTCGAGATCCCCCCCTCTCTTGGAATATTCCTACGCCATCTTCCCTTCCTCCCAGTAAACATTAAGCATTATTTTCTGATGTGCCTAATCGCTTTCTAAGAACGAAGATGGAGGAGGAAAGCTCGACTTGCAAAGTCAAGCAAATAAAGATTCGGGGTGTTGAAGAGAGGGTGATGTATTTCAAATTACGAGGAATAAAGCTTTGAACAAATGCTATGAGAAGTATAACAAATATTACTGGAATTAATGAAATGAGGTTTTATGCTATGAATATCTTGCTATGTTTACAGGTTATACATTACCTACCTAATGTTTCTCTTCTTGCAGAAGGTGTATTATTTTTTCACCCTCAGATAATAGGTATGATCATGAATGCTTTGTATCTACTTGTGTACCAATAATGTAGTGTAGAACTATCCAGAATGTTAGATATATGTACCCGAGTTTTATTACAAGACATACCCCTCGTTTTCATCAGTCTGTTGTTGCTTTTATACGCGGAACCGATGGAACGGGATAGGAAACATTGATGAATCCACATTTGAACGATTTCTTAATGCTTTAGCCCTGGGGCATTTTAAAACAAGCAACCCCGCTATACATCAAAAGCCCCTGCAGATTGTGTTAACCTGCAACCCGGCAATAAATTGTCAACTCATTTTGAAAACTGTCAAAAAGTTAAAATTATCCCCCCCCTTCTTTGATTTGATCCTCCCTTTCGCTCTCTCTCTCCCACTCACTCTCACTTTTTTTGTCTTTCTCTCTCACTATCTCTCGCCCATTCCCTATCTCTCTTCATAGCTCTCTCCCTCTCTAATCCTCTTTGTCTCTCGATATTGCTCTTACTCCCACCCTCTCTCTCGGTTTCGGCCTATTTTTCTCTAGATACCTCTCTCCCACTCTCACTTTTTTATCTTCCTCTGTCCCCCAAGACCCTCTCTCTCTCTCTCTCTCTCTCTCTCCCTCTCTCCCACATTCATACACAGGTAAAACCTACATGCACAAATTTATTTTGTTTAGCACAGACATATTTAAAGCTCTTTTTAATCTACCTTTTTTTCAACCCATAGGGTGATGTGAGTACTACGGTCAGGGGACGAGTTAAAAGTTTTACTAAGAAGAACAGAGCTCAAAAGAGATTTTAAAGGAATTCTGGCATCTCCACCATTAAAAGTAGTTCTGACATCTCCACTATTGAAAGGAGTTCTGACATCTCCACCGTTGAAAGGAGTTCTGGCATCTCCACCATTAAAAGGAGTTCCCAATTCATAATGGAGTATTCCTTTCGGAATGTGTGTAGATTAGTCAACAAACTGTCAAGTTATCAAATCACTGCTAGTCCTTTTTGACGTGATTTATCAAATTACTGCTAGTCCAAGTTGGGAGGCATGTTACTAGGGTTTTATAATATAATCTACTGGTGTGCCTTAATAACCGTATTCAACGACACTCCTCTCCTTTTCAGCAATGAAAATATTGAAAATAAGTCGGACATACAAAAACCAATAGTGTCACAGGGGGAGAGACTACTGACACCAAACGGGGGTAGGAAGAAGACGGGGGAAAATCTCACACAAAGCACCCCGCTATATAAACCCAGGGCGGGGGACGGGCTAACAAGAAATCAATTTACCGTCAATGTAAACAAAACCCCATAGGAAGATCCTGAGCATGCACACACACTGCAAACAATAAATTAATTAACTGCCGTGAGAAACACGAGAGAAAACTTGGAAATAAGTGGAAGAATGGGAAGGAAGAGGTGAGAAATGGGAAGGAAGGGGTGAGAAATGGGAAGAAAGAGGGGAGAAAGAATAGGGAGCGGGAGAGACAAAGGGATGGAAGAAGATAGGGGGAAAAAAAGGGGGAACAAAGGGAGAGACTGACGGGGGGTTGAAAGAGTTATTACTAATTTATTATAGATTTAATTTAATTTTACAATGTGTACACAAAACGTATCACCTACAGACTGAAAACTTTTTCACTGAGGAAGAAGTGCTAGGAGAGGGCTATAACGTTACACATTATTGGATGAGGTATGTTCATTGTTCATGGTCAAAGTAAGGCCCATGAATAATTTCCATCTTCACAATGGACAATGGGACAAGATAATCTCGTTATTGACCATACTGTTATCGGACTGCAGGAAATAATGTGCGTCCTCCTCCCGGTTTTTCCTGCTATACGTATACAAAGTTGCCATACATCAACCCAGGACATATCTGGCTTTCGTAGAATTAAATGTGACAGGGACTTATTGTAGTTATTGTTGGTACCTCCCCTACAATGGGTATGTCTGATTTAATTATTATCTACTTCAAAATGTCAACTTTCCATTTCGAAAGTCAACTTTTTATTTTAATGCTGTTATGTTAAATTTCTAATGATAATTATTCATCCTAATATATAATTATGTATACCTCCATTCGTGGTGAGAAGAAATTTGAACTCTTATTTGAGGCTCTAGCAGAGGCCAGCTTTTGTGCAGAATCGAAATTTGAACTCTTATTTGAGGCTCTAGCAGAGGCCAGCTTTTGTGCAGAATCTAGAATAGAGTCCTCAAATTAAACAATTACCTTAGGTATACTTAGAAGCTTAATAGTGGGATCTATTTCAATCTTTGAAAATAGATTCCATTTCACGGGAAATTTGAACTCTTATTTGAGGCTCTAGCAGAGGCCAGCTTTTGTGCAGAATCTAGAATAGAGTCCTCAAATTAAACAATTACCTTATAGGTATACTTAGAAGCTTAATAGTGGGATCTATTTCAATCTTTGAAAATAGATTCCATTTCACGCATTTGACCTACCAATACAATGTTCTTTTACGTAGGTACATGATGCTTTACTTTCCATGTTTCCCTGGAAAATATAGGTAGATACGTAAGTACGTAACGATATAAACATACCTACCTACTAGTATCAATATGTTCTACATTTGGAATAACTTCCATTACATGATGCTTTACTTTCCATGTTTCCCTGGAAAATATAGGTAGATACGTAAGTACGTAACGATATAAACATACCTACCTACTAGTACCAATATGTTCTACATTTGGAATAACTTCCAGTGAATAAAATCTCAAGAACACCTTATAGAGGAGAAGATTTCTTATAAATTACATGAAATCCTAAAGATGACATATGGATATTTTTATTCTTTGCTTCAGTTAATGCATTACTGAACCCGCTCAATTCTTCTTCTTCTTTTTCTTCTTCTTCATCTTCTTCTTCACATTGAATAAAATCTCAAGAACACCTTATAGAGGAGAAGATTTCTTATAAATTACATGAAATCCTAAAGATGACATATGGATATTTTTTGCTTCAGTTAATGCATTACTGAACCCGCTCAATTCTTCTTCTTCTTTTTCTTCATCTTCTTCTTCATCATCTTCATCTTCTTCTTCTTCTTCTTCTTCTTCTCCTCCTCCTCCTCCTCCTCCTCCTACGTCTTCTTCTTCTTCTTCTTCTTCTCCTCCTCCTCCTCCTCCTACGTCTTCTTCTTCTTCGTCTTCTTCTTTACCATTTCTTCCTTCAATGTCATAGATTAATGTTCTACATTATAAAACAACTCCTTCCTTCTTTACTTACTCTTTCCCTGATTTTTATTTGCCTTCTTCATGCTTCCTGTCTCTTCCTCGTCCGTGTGTTTGCCATTGTTCGTCTTTCGTTTCCTACGAGTTTTAATTTTATTACTTTGTATGGCACTAATACTTTTAGATTTTTCTCTTTTTTTTTCAATTTAGCGCATGATTTTTCCTTTAAAAAAAAAGGTCTTCTTCTTCTTCTTCTTCTTCTTCTTCTTCTTCTTCTTCTTCTCCTCCTCCTCCTCCTCCTCCTCCTCCTCCTCCTACGTAATTTTATTACTTTGTATGGCACTAATACTTTTAGATTTTTCTCTTTTTTTTTCAATTTAGCGCATGATTTTTCCTTTAAAAAAAAAGGGAGTAAAAAGTTTGTTGCACTCAGCTAGGGTTTCACTTTTCAACTTTTTGAACAAGGACAAAATCTCAAAGTACAAGTAGGTATGTAGGCGGTATACCTATCCCTAGGGATCCATCGTATCAAAGACAATGTTTCTAATGGACTGAAATCGAATCCTCTTTGAGACAATACACATAAATTTGTATGGATTAGAAATTCAACTGTATCTACTGACAAGTATAATTTAAAAATTGTGTTTTCCAGACTGTACCTACTAGAATCAGGTAGGGCAGGCAATAAATAATAGAAAAATTTCCAACGCAATACATAGGTAGATAGATAGGTACCTACTTTCGTTTTTATTTGCCTTCTTCATGCTTCCTGTCTCTTCCTCGTCCGTGTGTTTGCCATTGTTCGTCTTTCGTTTCCTACGAGTTTTTTTTTTCTCTCTTTTTTATCGTCAGTGTTCTTGTTTATGTTTACATTTTCCATTATTTTGCATTCAACTGCACCAGCATCAAATGTGTCAAGGCTGAGGATATTAAATGTGTAGAACTAGGATTGTTGGACTGTTTTCGTATACGCAGTACAATCAAAGAGCTTCTAAAAAGTATAATTTTCAACAGTTTGAATAAGAAATATTTAAAGTACCTACATATCTATTTGTGGATAAAGGGAAAAAGAAGAGCAAAGAAAAAAAAAACAAATATTTCTAGATACAGAGAGAAAATGTTGGGTATAGACGAGAGAAGAAAGAAAATTCTATTAAAATAACATAATAATAAAAGTAAATGGATGATAAAAAGAAATTTCAAGATGAAATGATCAAATAAAATTACATGGAATGAAAAATACAAAGTAATGCTGAGGTAGAGGGAGTTAAGTGAACCAAATAAAAGCAGAAGACGAAAGCGAAGAATAGCAGAAATCACGTGTGGATCAGGTAGGGAGAGAGGATGTTCAGCTTTTGGAGTTTGAAAGTCTGCAATCTGCATTGTTAGGCATTGTTTATTTTGTTCTCGCAGTTTCATGACTATTCTGACTATCACAAGAGTCTCTACTACAATAGAAATGAAAGCCAAAAGTTTCTATTGTGCTTTGCGGCTACATTGGTATTCAGTTGACGAGTTTTGTTGAGCAAATGACAATACTAGCTTCAAAACCAATTTTACAGGCATTGCCACGAGGGAGAAAGTTTCGTCAAGAGACTTCGATTTTGAAGAGATATACCTATAGGTACCTACTACCTTTAACCTAGTTATCGAAGGTATAACTACAGAATTTTATCTGATTTCACAGACACTAGGTGGTAGGTGGGTACCTACATTCTGTTTAGCATAAAATAAATACCGAAATATGAACGAGAATAATATTCTACAAAAGAACTAAAATGGGTATATTACTGTGAAGGTATTTAACACGAGCGAACCAAGAAAACCATATTTCCTTCTGTAAAAACGTGGGGTTCAAATGGGGAACGAGTCAAAAAGAAAAGAAGGTCAAACGAAGTTAGAAAGAGGAAATGTAATGAAGAGCTGGAATAAGTCGAAGGTCATGTGGTTGTGAACAAGTTTGAAAACATAGCCATAGTTGACTTATCTATCTTTACCTCTCTATAATATTTAGTCTGACACTTCTAGGTATTGGATATTAGAATATTTAGAGCCATTGAAAAGGTAAATCAGCAAGGGCATAAAAAAAGTTTTCCGGATGGGATAAAAGTTCCACTTTTTGCATGTTTCTTTCAAGCCATTTTTTTCCCCTCCAAGCATAAAACTGAAAGGATATTTAAAGTTGAGATGAAGTCATCAAGAAGAAGAAGAACAAGAAGAAAAGAGAAAACCTTTAAGTATGACGGAGTGGGGATGACGAGGACTTTAAGAAAATCCTTTTTGTAACATTTTAAAATCTCATCAATAAAAAGAAAAGGCAAAAAATATTTCCTTCAGAGAGCTGTCATGTGGTTGTGAACAAGTTTGAAAACATAGCCATAGTTGACTTATCTATCTTTACCTCTCTATAATATTTAGTCTGACACTTCTATTGGATATTAGAATACCTATTTAGAGGCATATCCCCTCTTGACGACAGAAGAAGGAAGAGGATTCGGTGATACCTTTGTTCAGCAACAGAGTCCAATATTAATGAGACACGTGTAAAAAGAGAGTCCAGATAAAAGCCATCAAAGTCTCATGCTAAATTTTCCGCTAAATGATTCGGTGAAGCCTTTGTTCAGCAACAGAGTCCAATATTAATGAGACACGTGTAAAAGTAGAGTCCAGATAAAGAAGACATCAAAGTCTCATGCTAAATTTTCTGATAAATAATTTCCAATATTTTAAGGCTGAGATATTATGAACAAAGGCTGAGATATAATGAACGCGATCGAGTAATAATTGTATCTTCCCAGAGACCATAACAACGGCGGCGATGCTCTATTAGAAGCACTTTACAACATAACAAGGCAACATGAGATTGGGGGAGAACATGGGCAATAAGGGAGGAATAGTATTGGAAAAGGTTCGGATGGGGAGTACACTGACAACATGGATTAGATAACATCGAAAGTTCATCCAAGAAAGTAGGTAAGTGTCTCCATTCGATTATTAAGGTTGGTGCGCAAAATGTGTTCGCAACCTCAAGGAGACTTAAAACGATGGGTCTTCGGTATCTTCTAAAACTATTCCCGGCAGTCGACATCGACAGAAGAATCTAGAAAATAATATTTGAAGCAATCAATTCTGACAAAGTTCCCTCGACTATCACCAAAGAGAAAGCAATTGAAACTTTAAAATATTAGAGAGAAAGGGGGCCCTAAAGAATTGTATCAGCCCCTTCCCCCTTTCTTGGATTTTTTTTTTCCCGTCTTAATTTTCAATAAATATTACTTTTAAAATTTCTTTTAATTTCTTTCCTTTTGAGTTGTGGAAAATTAATGTTAAGTAAGTTGTTTGATTATTTTGTGCCAGACTCGAGAAAAACCCCCCGCCTCGTTTGTTATCCTATTGTAAACATTAAGCATTATTTTCTGATGTGCCTAATCGCTTTCTAAGAACGAAGATGGAGGAGGAAAGCTCGACTTGCAAAGTCAAGCACATAAAGATTTGGGGTGTTGAGGAGAGGGTGATGTATTTCAAATTACGAGGAATAAAGCTTCGAACAAATGCTATGAGAAGTATAACAAATAGGTAGGACTCTAGCGCGCTATTTCTGCCGGAGTTAAAACCAAGATTTAGAGCTCCCCTAGGAGTGTCGACATACTGGATAATTAGCGACGGAATTCAATAATGAACTCGAGATCCCCCCCTCTCCTGAAATATTCCTACGCCATCTTCCCTTCCTCCCAGGAATTTTCAACTCCCTCGCTTCTCGCTCGTTCTTGTACACACCTTTCCCATTTCCTACTTTCCTACTCTTCCTATATTCCTCCTTCTCTACCGTTCCCTACAGCATTACTTTTATCCTTCTTCTGCATAGCTCCTCCGTCTCCTTTCCACGATATACACCTCCAATTGCGTCTCCTGCCATCTCCTCCTCTCTTTTCCTTCCTCTAAAGCCTGTTTCTTTGCTCGCTCCTCGCCAAATCCGCGAACATAATCGCGAAATCACATAGGTACGATAGGTGATAGGTAACATACCTATTATTAAAAACATTTTCTCGTTTATAAAGGTTTAGCAAAGTGGAAGAGCAAAAACGAAAATTCGGGACAAAACGCCCCAAAATGAAAACTGAACGGGACGCCGGGACACCCCCTGAAATTCGGGACTGTCCCGGCCAATTCGGGACGTTTGGCAAGCCTAATACAAATAGGTATTACTGGAATTAATGAAATGAGGTTTTATGCTATGAATATCTTGGTTTGTTTACAGGTTATACATTACCTAATGTTTCTCTTCTTGCAAAATGTGTATTATTTTTTCACCCTCAGATAATAGGTACCTATGTATGATCATGCATGTACCAATAATGTAGAACTATCCAGAATGTTAAGAATAGCAGGTGCAGAAATTAGGGGCTCTGCCAAAAGACGAATCATTTTACTAGCTGGTGGTGATTTTAAAGTCTGATTTTTCTACCTTCTACTGATGATCATATAATGTTATGCTATATGTGGATCACTTATCAGTACCTACTATATCACAATAATAAAACATAGCCATGCTAAGCAAGGATCACAAAAGTCCGTAATTTATCAAATTAAAATTAAAAGAAAGATTGAAGTTTTGTGCAATATAAGTAAAAAATAATGAAATGAAATATAAACAAGCAGGGTCCGTCCCTCCGGGAATTTTTTAGCCCGTAGTGATTAGAGAAAATCAGTACCTTCAGGAGCTTTCGAGAACATTCAATTTCTTCCTCGGAATATGTACGAGTGAGTATCTAATTGACATGTATGTAGGTAGTAGATATTAGTTTTTGAAAGGATCAAAATGAAAGCATGCCTCATCCGAGGACTATAGATATTAGATAACATCGAAAGTTCATCCAAGAAAGTAGGTAAGTGTCTCCATTCGATTATTAAGGTTGGTGCGCAAAATGTGTTCGCAACCACAAGGAGACTTAATAAGTCATTTAATGATGGGTCTTCGATATCTTCTAAAACTAAAACTATTCCCGGCAGTCGACATCGACAGAAGAATCTAGAAAATAACATTTGAAGCAATCAATTCTGACAAACAAAGTTCCCTCAACTATCACCAAAGAGAAAGCAGTTGAAACTTTAAAATATTAGAGAGAAAGGGGGCCCTAAAGAATTGTATCAGCCCCCTTCCCCCTTTCTTGGATTTTTTTTTCCCGTCTTAATTTTCAATAAATATTACTTTTAAAATTTCTTTTAATTTCTTTCCTTTTGAGTTGTGGAA
>NW_007377789.1:0-28667 GCF_000475195.1 Diaphorina citri
ACTACGTTCTCTCTTTTCTTTTATTTGGGAAGTTGGTTTTCACAGAGTCAGAACGCATCTACAACAAACCGACACCCCTCTTCCCAAATTGGTGACCCGTGACGCTCCTATCCTGACGCTGCCCAGCTATTATGGATACTAGTGGTAAGGACACTATCAAGGTTGAGCCAAATCAACAACACACCACATTTGTCTCCATGACTATCCCGAAATTTTACAAGCCAGATCCTCACATGTATTTCGTGAATGTTGAGTCGCAATTTACTCTCGCTGGTGTATTGTCAGAAGAGGAGAAATTAGTTTTACGTACAATGGTTTTAACTTTTGTCATTTTCAAATTAACGACGGTTTCATCCATTCAGGGAATAATATTTTGGGTGGCATCAGTAATATAAAATTACAATCGTTGGGAAATGATTACATGGTTGGGGAACTGTTGGCCAACGGTAAGACAGCTAACCTAACACATTTTGTTAACCACCAAAATATAACGTAAGGCCAACAATTACCCAACATGAAATTTTGCTGGAGTTCTGGCTGAATTACGCTAGTCTAGTGGGCAGTCCAGCTATATACCTACTGGTCTTATGTAAACACCACTGACGTCCGGTAACATTTCAGTCTGGTAAGCTAGTTGGACAAAATGCTCCTCTGTACAGTTACAATTTTCACTTTCTTTTTTTTTTTCTTAAAAAAAAGATGAGTGTTTCACCGCCGTTTTTATTTCGTAGCAATGCAAACAACTGCTACATTAGACGCATGTGGTCTGTGTCGTAGCATCGCAATCCTTAAGCGTTTTGGTCAATCGGAGGAAGAAAGACTCAACAAACTCCTGGGTACCCTAGAGATGGGTGATCGACCACCTAGTCAGATGTTGAGGGAGATTCAGCGACTGGCAGGCGATGCAGTTCCAGAGGCCATCATACGCGGTCTTTGGTTGAAGAAGCTACCACTAATGGCTCAGCAGATACTTCAAGCCGTAAGTGTCACAGCTTCATTGAGCCAACAAGCTGATGTGGCGGCCACTAGACTAGCGTCTTATGTAAACACCACTGACGTCCGGTAACATTTCAGTCTGGTAAGCTAGTTGGACAAAATGCTCCTCTGTACAGTTACAATTTTCTGTGGCGGACAAAGTTGTAGCTGTTAGCCCTGGGGTATGTGCCGTTTCAACATCCCAGACAGATGCACCATTGAATTCTTCAGTGGCTTTCCCTACAACAAACCGACCTCCATCCCAAATTGGTGACCCTGACGTGATGCTCCTATCCTGACGCTGCCCAGCTATTATGGATACTAGTGGTAAGGACGGTATCAAGGTTGAGCCAAATCAACAACACACCACATTTATAAATGTACCTATAGGTAAGTAATATAATACTTAAACCATGAATAGAATGTTAGTTCCTATTGCCATTGTGGCGATCAGTCGTCACTCGTGTGAGCGAAGCCTAATGCACCACATACATATCCTCTTTGGATTTATGCAACTGCATTTGTTTTGATTTTAATTTTACACATGTGCATTCAAGATTTTCCGACCAGTTTGACTTTCTTACAGAATTTTCCTCTTTTCCACTAGTATTACTAAGTTTTCAGTTATTTACAGTGTGAAATTACATTCTTAAGAATATACTGTCCAAGTGTGCATTTCATTTTCTACCGACTACGTTCTCTCTTTTCTTTTATTTGGGTAGTTGGTTTTCACAGAGTCAGAACGCATCTACAACAAACCGACCACCTCTCCCAAACCATCAATAGCATTAATATAGATAAAACCAAGATTCTGCCACTGTGTATCACTAAAACCACCCTGCCTGCCTCGACAGTGCGGCGTTCTTACCATTTATTTTCTAGCTACTCAAGCATTTCAATTATCTACCTACCTAGTAATTTACCTTGTTCATCTATAAGGATTACCTAGGAAAATTTGTCATTTATTGTTTATGCCTACCAATTTAGTAATTGATATTTTAATTTATTGTATGTGCCTAATTTTTCTTTCCATTTCAAGGAATCGAACCTTGACTCACAGCTTCCCTTTCTTACTTTCTTTTTCTCAAGGGGGGAGTAATGTGGCGATCAGTCGTCACTCGTGTGAGCGAAGCCTAATGCACCACATACATATCCTCTTTGGATTTATGCAACTGCATTTGTTTTGATTTTAATTATTAGACATGTGCATTCAAGATTTCAAGATTTTCCGACCAGTTACGTAGTCCACTAGCCAAATTCCTTGTCCCTGATGAACGTTTTGCTTACATTCACATTGATGTAGTTGGCCCATTGCCACCATCCAGAGGTTCAGTCTATCTTCTAACATGTATAGATAGATTCACAAGATGGTTCGAAGCCTTTCCTATACCTGATCAGACAGCTGCAACAATTGCCAGAACATTCTTTGAAGGATGGGTTTCACGCTTTGGTTCCCCTGTCCAGCTCGTGACGGATCAAGGTCGCAATTTTCTTTCAACTCTCTTCAAAGAAGTTGCATCTATTCTTGGTATTGAACTCAAGCAAACAACTGCCTATCATCCTCAAGCGAATGGCCTTGTAGAACGTAGCCACAGAACCCTCAAAGCTGCTCTTATGTGCCGCCTCCGTGCCGCCACATCATCCTGGTCACTTGAACTTCCTGCTGTTTTGCTCGGTCTACGTTCCACATACAAAGAGGACTTACAAGCATCTCCAGCAAACCTTGTGTACGGTACAACTCTTCGCCTCCCAGGTGAATATTTTGAGCCTCCTCAATCCACCACTGCTACCAGTGAATACGCTCAAAAGTTGCACAATATTTTTGAATCTGTGCGCCCCAAGCAAACAGCCTGGCATTCCAATGAGACCCCTTTCTCAAACCCTAATCTTGAGAAATGTACACATGTATATCTACGTATTGATGGCACCAAACCAAGTCTCACTCGACCTTATTCCGGTCCTCATAGAGTTATTTCTCGAAACTCTAAAACTATATTTTCACCGGGTTCGAATCCCGTAGCTAACAATTCTTTATCATTGGGTTCAAATCCCACTGATAGCAAATCTCCTCCACTCAATGCAAATTCAAAGGTTAGATTATCAAGCTCAACCAAATCATCTCCACAGAATTCTAATTCTAAGGTTAGATTCTCAGCTTCAACCCCTGTGTTAAAACCTAGCTCTAACATTTCTCAAAAGTCCAACACTGTATCTCAACCCCTTAGTCAGAAAAGTTCAGATAAAAGTAAACCTTTTAAACCTCCTGTTAATACTAGAAGTGGTAGAAATATTAAACTGCCTAGTTATCTCAAAGACTATTCTCATAAATAATATTTCATAATTATCCCCTTAAATGTTGCATTACTCTATGTCAAAAATTTGGTATTAAACCTCCTGTTAATACTAGAAGTGGTAGAAATGTTAAATTGCCTACTTATCTCAAAGACTATTCTCATAAATAATATTTCATAATTATCCCCTTAAATGTTGCATTACTCTATGTCAAAAATTTGGTTATTGACCTACTTTGTTTATTGAATACTTAGGTACTTGACCAAAATGTCAATTTATTATAAACATTCCTCGGATCTCCTGTTACAAGTCCAAAGCTCACCTTATCTACTCCTGAAGGTAATATAAATAACCCTTCCCAGGTTCCAAGCAGCCCAATCCAGTCTAGCTTGAACACTGCTGCTATTCCATTTTCACCGGGTTCGAATCCCGTAGCTAACAATTCTTTATCATTGGGTTCAAATCCCACTGATAGCAAATCTCCTCCACTCAATGCAAGTTCAAAGGTTAGATTATCAAGCTCAACCAAATCATCTCCACACAATTCTAATTCTAAGGTTAGATTCTCAGCTTCAACCCCTGTGTTAAAACCTAGCTCTAACATTTCTCAAAAGTCCAACACTGTATCTCAACCTATTAGTCAGAAAAGTTCAGATAAAAGTAAACCTTTTAAACCTCCTGTTAATACTAGAAGTGGTAGAAATGTTAAATTGCCTAGTTATCTCAAAGACTATTCTCATAAATAATATTTCATAATTATCCCCTTAAATGTTGCATTACTCTATGTCAAAATTTGGTTCTTGACCTACATTGTTTATTGAATACTTAGGTACTTGACCGAATGTCAATTTATTATCATGTAAATACCTTTAACTGATTATTTTATTATGTATGTACATAGAAAACCTTACCCAATTATCTATCTTTCCCACATTTCATTAGACATTTTCTCATTTATGTATCAGGTACCATACAACTGAAAGTTATACACTTTCTAGTTACCATTTATTTTCTAGCTACTCAAGCATTTCAATTATCTACCTACCTAGTAATTTACCTTGTTCATCTATAAGGATTACCTAGGAAAATTTGTCATTTATTGTTTATGCCTACCAATTTAGTAATTGATATTTTAATTTATTGTATGTGCCTAATTTTTCTTTCCATTTCAAGGAATCGAACCTTGACTCACAGCTTCCCTTTCTTACTTTCTTTTTCTCAAGGGGGGAGTAATGTGCCGATCAGTCGTCACTCGTGTGAGCGAAGCCTAATGCACCACATACATATCCTCTTTGGATTTATGCAACTGCATTTGTTTTGATTTTAATTTTTTAACATGTGCATTCAAGATTTCAAGATTTTCCGACCAGTTTTACTTTTCTTATAGAATTTTCCTCTTTTCCACTAGTATTACTAAGTTTCAGTTATTTACAGTGTGAAATTACATTCTTAAGAATATACTGCAATTGTGCATTTGATTTTCTAATTTGGTTATTGACCTACTTTGTTTATTGAATACTTAGGTACTTGACCAAAATGTCAATTTATTATCATGTAAATACCTTTAATTGATTACTTTATTATGTATGTACATAGAAAACCTTACCCAATTATCTATCTTTCCCACATTTCATTAGACATTTTCTCATTTATGTATCAGGTACTTCCTAGAGTTTATTGTCAATGGCCTCTTACATGTATGATGAATGAAAGTTGAAGTTTCAAACACCACAAATATTTTTCGTTATTATTGCATTCATGTTCATGATGAGGATTGAGGAATGATTGGGTAAGTGTTTTATTATGTTTTAATGCCTAGGCAATAGGTAAGGTACCTATTGCCTAGGCATATTTTGTAGGTGTAGCCATAGTATAGTACTTCCACAGATGAGAAACCTCAGTTCTCAGTATGAAAGATACCTATTTGGATAAAATTTCTATCATGGAAACTGAACACCCTAGATGTCTTGTGATAATCCATTCTAACTATTCTCTGTTACAGCCTCCTCACATAGTATTATGTCAACTGGGTATCAGTTCATTTCCATGCACACAGTTTGAAACAAATCTCAAGCATGAATGATATGATAGGCTCGGCTAGTTTTCTCCATCTAGGAGACATTGTGTCCCTATTTGCAGAAGGCAATGTATGTGGTTTCCTCAGTACCCTTGGGTAAGTTTGATGTTTCTTTTAATATGTCCCACTATCCCATGTCCCCTCACACCCTTAGGTTATAGTTTTTGACTGGTTTGAGAAACAATAAAAGACCATAAGAACACATGAATATGTACGTAACTCACTTTCACTTGACCTCAATAGTTTAATCTCAAATGGTCTTCAAAACGCATATAAGAAGAATTAACTTAATGCCATTGAACTATTTTCAGCCCTGTTTTGGTTGCATTTTCATATTTATTATAGGTAGAACCTTTTAATTCTTTAGTAAGTATAACACATGTTAAACCAAGGTCCAAGATGATATTTTAGACAGTAAATTTTTACCTACTTATTTTTAATATCTGCCTCTAATACTCTTCTCTCCCACAGTCTTGTAGATGACAGAACTGTGGTATGTCCAGATGCTGGAGACTTGGCAAATGCACCAAAAAAGTTCAGAGGTAAGAATTGTAGCTCTTTTGAATGCCCATAAATCATGACCTTTTGAAAAGATAACAGTATAAACTCTTCAGAAAACATTGATTAATTTAATGGTAGATATGAGATTCTTTCTGCATGTGAAGTAAAAATTGTGGAGTGGATAATCCAGAGTCATTCGTGGAATAGGGCCCAGATCAAAACATTCTTTCATTGTAAACAATAGATTAGCTTAAATAAAGAATTAGCTCCTGTATTGGGATTATATGGAAGGGATGGGCTTATATTGATTAAGTTAGCAGTCTAGAAATTCACAAAACTAGGTCATGTAAATATTTAATCTGTTAATACAACTGTTTTTATTAGGTAGGTATTTTTACATTGGGGGAAAATACCTATTACCTAACGATAAAAGTGGTATTGTGTAAAAGTAGCTGTGTAAAATCTATACAGGTCTGGCTTTGGGAAAAAATAAAATGTAGGTAGGTACAAGGGGGAAACAAGGATTATTTATGAGTCCAATGCTCCAACTTAGTTGTTGTGGCTATTGTTGTATGTAATATCGCTGAATATTTACCAAGCATGCTTTTTTTTTTGCAATATGTTCCTATATGTATATTATTCGTTTATAACCTGTCAACAATTGCCAAAACAAATCGAATTTTAATGGATTTTTTGTTTTCTTCCAGATTGCCTGTTCAAAATATGCCCGATGAACAGATATTCCGCACAGAAACAGTTTTGGAAAGCTGCCAAACAAAGTGCCAGTTCCACCACAGATGCAGTCCTTCTGAAGCGATTACACGTGAGTTGAAATACATACCTATCTAACACACTTAACATTGAAAATGTACATTAAAATTGGCATAATAACAATTATTATTACAACCCACATTAGAAATGAAAATACGAAACCAATGGGTACCACCTACCTGAGAGTAGGTAATTTGATCAGTGAAAAAAAAAAAAAAAAAAAAAAAAAAAAAAAAGAGGGAAATGAGAACTAAAAAAAACAAACAGTTTTTTCAAAAAAAAAAAAAAAAAAAAAAAAAAAACATGTAGGTACTGAGCACTATAAATACCAAACGATTTTTTCAAACCATTCACCAGGAGGAGGGAATTTCCTCCCCCTCATAAGAGAGGGAGAGAGAGCAAAAGAGAGATAAAATAGCGGATTTACTGCTTGAATGACAAATAGAATCCTTTTACCCAAACAGTAGGCTTAAGCATTATTACATAGGTATAGTCGAATCCTCAAATCTTGTGTGATAAACTGTTGAAATCAGGATTGTTTTCTTATTTCAGCATGCTGCAGAAATTGAGAAGAAGCAGAATGAGTCTGAAAACAAGAAACTCTTGGGAATGGTCGTGCAATATGGGAGTGTGGTACAGGTAAGGGTTAAAATCACGATAGATCCTGTGTTTAGACTCATGAGGTCTGTGTCATAGCATGCCCTTCCCGTAGTATGCCACTTAAGAGATGGTCTCTAAAATACGATAGACCCTGTGCACTGGCTTAAACGATAGACTCTGTGCAATGGGATGTCATATGTAACAAAAAAATTTCCATTTTCGCTTCTTTCCCCCTCAGCTCCTTCACTTGAAATCAAACAAATTCCTCACGGTGAACAAACGCCTGCCGGCGCTGTTAGAGAAGAATGCCATGCGCGTCTATCTGGACGCCAATGGTAACGAGGGCTCCTGGTTCTACATCCTGCCGTTCTATAAGCTGAGGTCTACCGGGGACAATGTGGTGGTGGGGGACAAGGTCATCATGAACCCTGTCAATGCGGGACAGCAAGTCCTGCATGTGGCTGCCAACTATGAGCTGCCCGATAATCCTGGATGTAAAGAGGTGAGTACTTGAATAATTTTATAAACTGCTGGACTGCTCTTATCGTCCCAAAATCGAAGGGAGCAAAGGACATTAATAGGATAAGAGAATCCAGCCGTTCCGAGAACGAATCTTATCTGTATAGGATAAAATTCTCCCGGGTGGGAATCGAGCCCACAACCTAGCGCTTACAAGGCAGGTGCGCTACCTTCCAAGCTAACTAGGCTCGCTAATTTTTAGAAAATGACGGGAAAAAGACATAACTTTTTATCTATAAATTTATTTTGTTTAGTTTGAGATAATGGTCAAGTACAATACAACTGTTGTTCTGTTGTTCAACTGCAGCTGCAACTTCAGAACAGAGTTGTTCTGAAGATGGCCATAGTAGTGGTCGAATTATATCAACTCGTCTGTCCTTTTATCTATAGTCTTGTTTTTTTAACGTCTATCAGATAGGGGACAGTCCATAATCCACTCCAGTCAAGTGAAGACCATGTCCAGAAATATGTACTATAAATTTATAAAAATTAGGAACTTTTTAAAGATCTGTTGTTTTCATTTCCCCTGGTGCATCCCAATACTTCGCTACCAAAAGTGTCGTTATTTGAAAGGTCTGATCGTATTATGATCCTTGATTCCTTATCCAGGTGAACGTAGTAAACTCAAGTACCTCGTGGAAAGTGACCCTGTTCATGGAACATCGGGAAAACCAGGAAGAGATCCTCAAGGGTGGGGACGTGGTGAGGCTGTTTCACGCAGAACAGGAGAAGTTCCTCACTATGGACGAGTATAAGAAGAAACAGCATGTGTTTCTTCGTACCACGGGACGCACATCGGCTACTTCTGCCACCAGTAGCAAAGCTCTGTGGGAGATAGAGGTAAGCAGAATTCATAATCCAAAAGTAAACCTTCAAAAAATTATCCAAATTTACTCGAAAATTAATCCTTCAGTCTAAATGCGACTTACTCGTCCCGCGGACAAGTAGAAGTATCTGTGTGTTTACTAGACAGCCATACAACCGAAGGTCGAACCTGGCCATGCTAAATATGCTCATCAGTAACACCAAAAATCCGCCAATAGCCTGCTCCACGAAAGTATGGACTAATGGAAAATCACTATTGTAGGGTAGCTATCTTGTAAACAAAAGTACCCTACTTTGTGTAAATTTATTATGTATTATCACTTTTACACTTGGAACTTTTATTGTTTCATACTTTCGTGGAATATGCTACTCGAGTGGCATCTCTACATTATAACTGACCCTGCTTTTTTTTTAAATACGTCATTAAAATAGTATCCAATCAGAAAATATGAAATGAAATGTTTTCTCACCCCCCAGGTAGTTCAACATGATCCGTGCAGGGGAGGGGCGGGACATTGGAATTGTCTGTTCAGATTCAAGCACTTGGCAACAGGGCATTATTTGGCTGCTGAAATTGACACCGATGAAACTATGGACCAGATGAGATCAAAGCTCAGAGGTAACTGGAGATTCTTGTTAATGTTATACAGTTAATTAGGTCTCTATTTTGTAGGCAGTATCACATTCTCTTTTGTATAACTGGATACAAACAGGGTATATTCTATTTATAAGCTTACAATTCACTAGTTTTCTGAAACTGCTATTTTGTGGTGAGATAGGGACGACTATTACTATTATTGGGTCAAATTCTGAAATCATATTGAGGATAAAATTCCATACTTCGGCTGGGATTGAACCCACGCCCTCCTGTTTACCAGGCGAGCGCCTTGACCACTACACCACCGGAGAGATTTGTAGAAGTGATGATATTTGACGCACTCCCACTCCATAAAATAATCATGAAAAGGCTGTAGGTGCCTATCTACAGTACCTAATTTAAAATAGGTACATACCTAGATTATTATTATTATTATTATTTTGTGAAGCGTGGACAAACGACAAATCACAAGAACCTAAGTAGGCGTCCACAACGGAGAACCGACCATCGAGTCCATCGAACCTCGCTTAGTACCGACCCAAGAGAAGATGAACAAACTCTGCTTTGCTAAAGTGCTAAAATTTGAATAGGTACGTACCTACCCTATATTTTGGGTGTACGAAAATATCTAGGTAAGGATAAGGATCTACGGTCTACGGTAAAGGCCTCGTACGATAATACAGTGTGTACGGTATTAAGTGTATGGATGTTGCCAGATTGACAACTAAACCAGCGTTGCCAGATTTCTACCATCTGTATGAAAATTACCGTACGTACGGTGCCAACACTCTGATTTCTCCATTTTATTTTCAACTTGGTATTCTTGGACCGGCCGGATCATATTTTTGGGGGTAGTTTTTAGGAGATATTTTTTTAAAATAAATAATTTGCTTCTTTAAAATACACGTTGGATATTTTGGATTTTGTCGCGGGAAAAATATTTTATTAAAATCAAAAAATTGTACGGCTATTTCTCAGTCATGTACGGTAACTCCATCATCGACATCTGGCAACGCTGCTCTTGGGATTTCATTATTTTTAATGGTTATCTTATCTTTTATTTTTATTCAAAAAAAACATTTTTATTTTTCCATTTTCCTCCAGTTTCCACTTTTCTAGTGTTTCTGTAAAGATGTCCTAATGGATTACAGTTGTCTGTATGGTTAGAAGATCTGGATATTTCACCTACGCTCACGTAAGCAGAAATCATTCATTTACTCAGTTGCTAGTTGACCTTCATTATCTTTTACTTTTGATAAGAGGTTACAGTCTCTGTCACCATTATTTCTATTAATCCTAATCCTGCAGGGTTCATTATGGCAATATAAATTAACCAATTGAAAAATAATGATAATGTAAACAAATGACTTCATTGGTTGAATAATGTTCCCATCAGTTGATAAATCCCAGCACCTAGATAACAGAATAATCTCCATTGACTCCATTCATAGCTCACAAGAAATTTCATTACTTTTGATAGGTAGTTTGGAACATGAAGAATATTTTAGACTAGAAATTTTGTGAAATAGAACTTATCCAATGTTCTCAGTTCCTACAAAGTTTAAGCTCACTGGTAAGACACTTCTTGTTGGTTCAATTTCAATAATCCAGAGGTTTTTATACAAATACCTAATTGTCCGATGGACTTTGGAATCCAAAGGCCATTTTTGCCTAGGATGTTGGTCACAATATCAGACATCCAACAGGTGTGATTAACAATTGTGTATTGAAGATTTTTTCATCTATTGTCGGGCTTTAATTGGCCTTCATCTAGAACTCTGGATCCTATCACTGTTGCTTGAACAAACTCGATAATAAAATTGTTGATAGATAATTGTTCCTAAACACTCCTTAAACTAGGGCTTGGCAACACAATTTCTATTGTGTGGGCTTAATTGGAGTTATTAAGCTCAATTGGAAGATAAACATTTCTTGATACCTTCCATTTAAAGTAGTTACCTAGTCAAATAATTACTGAGATCACAGGCTTTAGAAATCAAACATTATGTACCTACTTTCAGTTTAGGTAGGTATCAAAAATAGTTGGTGTTATCAAAAAATAAATAAGAATTAACAATAGTTGAATGAAGCTGTGTTCTTATCACTAAAAAAGTTATCAAACTACAAAGTACCTACTTATTTAAACTTGGGTGTAACAGGTGGTCATTTTGTTTCACAAGGCTATCCTCTCATTAGGAATTATTTTTGGCTAAATTCCAGGTAGACACCTTTTTACCTTTGGCTTGATATTTGCAGATGTAATAAATTTCAATGTTATTGACTTTAATTGTTTTTTAGGGGATTTAATATTGGTATTGGAAACATTGCTCTTGTATACCTACACGGGCAGAGTTTCTTGCCACCAATATTATGAATATTATGATGAAGTAGTTTAATATACAGCCTATGATACTTCATTGTGGAGTTTTTCCTTATTTTTATGAGCCTTTCATACATTGGATCCTGTTTTTAGGCTGTTCTCTGTTCTGGTACTCTTGGTATAGGATTTTTTTTTTTTACCCTAGATGTCTTGTGATAATCCATTCTAACTATTCTCTGTTACAGCCTCCTCACATAGTATTATGTCAACTGGGTCTGTCTGCTAAGTGCATGTAAGTTTTTCTAGGCGGGATAGTTTGTCAAGTAACATGATATAATGCTAGAAGGCCTATTACTTCTTTATTCTATCATTGTATTAAGTGCATGTAAGTTCCTCATAAAATAATCAGCGGGGGAAGTTTCTCTTGCAGACCATCACGGGGGGTCCGTCTATCATTTGGTGTCGGTGCCTCATCCTAATGAAATCTCGTCACTGTTTGAGCTGGATCCAACTACACTTACCCGGGCCGATAGTTTGGTACCGCAGTCTTCATATGTGAGACTACATCATCTGTGTACGAACACTTGGGTACATAGCACGTCGATACCTATTGACAAGGATGAGGAGAAACCTGTTATGTCCAAGGCAAGTACTTAATACTTACTTTAGGTGTATTTTATCATGTTTTTTCCCGGATTCCCTTGATTTTGTCCTCTTAGGGCGTAATTGCGCGAACACACTTGCTGCCACGGCCACTTAAGTATTTCAATGGTTATCTGAAAGAAGGCATCTGAACGAAATTTTTCCATTTTTTATATAAAAAAAAATCCAAGAATTAAAGAGATGTCTCTCATTTAAGGGAAGTGTACCTTCAAGGTTTCATACATGGGGGTCTGTGGGTAAACACCATAGAATATGCTTTGGTAGCCAGGGTGTTGAAGTTGAAAATTCATATCTCCTTGGTGGAATCAAAATTAGGTCCGATAATAAAATACACTTTTTCTGTGTCCGTGAAATAGGCATAATACCTGTATTACTGTGGTAGGATTGTTAGTGGTCTTAAACCCCAGGGCGCTCAGATTCTCCGAGGACCTTATTATATTTTAAGTTAACTATTAACCATGTTTTTCTCTCCCTTACAGGTGGGCTGTGCCCCCCTCAAGGAAGACAAAGAAGCATTCGCACTCATTCCCGTATCTCCCACAGAAGTGAGGGATTTGGATTTCGCCAACGATGCGTGTAAAGTTCTGGCAGCTAACTCTTCCAAACTGGAAAACGGATCCATTTCACAGAATGAAAGAAGGTAATTTGGATTAATTTGAAGGTAATTTGGATCTTGACGATTCAGGAAGACTTTTAAGGGGGACAAATATTGGAGTCACTTTTACAAGAACGGGTTTTAACCTACAGAACAGACCCATGTGCCAAATCTTGGTCATAGTAAATATGTCCCAATACCTAGCCAAAGTAAAATCTCTGCAAACTTTGGTTTCTCTTATTTACGAAAACTGTGTTCCATAAAGTTTACTTGAATTGTTTTGTTGAATTGGTCTTAGATATATTTAAATTTAAGTTAATTGCATCGGTCTACTACAATAACTTCCGTTGTGTTTCTCTTGTATCTGTGCAAGATAAAATTGCAGTACGATTTACTCGTACGTATTTATAAGCGATGGTTGTTCTATGGTATCATTCTTTTATGTTTCAGGGCTGTTACCAGTTTGTTACAAGACATTGTTTACTTCATTGCCGGGCTGGAAAATGAACAAAACAAATCTGAAGCCTTGGAGCTTAGTGTCGTCAATCCCAACAGGTAATTATCTCGCCAACATCTAGGACATGAGATACAACATCTCTTGTAATAATTTGTGCTTTTTCACTTATACCACCTTTTGTACTTCTTACCTTTTCTTAGATAACCCTTTCATTAATAACAATACCTTCGTTCTCTACTTAAATTACATTGAACTACTTCATATCCTTTAAATATTGGAGGGATATTGTTCTCTCACATGCATTTTATTCATCCTTCAGCTTACAAGCTTTTCTGCTGTAGACCTTAGCATATCCTTTAAATATTGGAGGGATATTGTTCTCTCACATGCATTTTATTCATCCTTCAGCTTACAAGCTTTTCTGCTGTAGACCTTATTGTTTTTTGTTATTTTTTTTTCTTCTTTTTTACATTAGTAGTAGATTTCTTTATTAATTATTATGCCTTATTTTGAATTATTTTAACTCTATCCTTTTCATTTCAAGCTCCATTATTATTTGTTTTGTTCACATAGCGAGTAGAGTTCTCTATTATTGATAAGTTCAGCTTTGCTGTTGTGTGTTTCAACAGGGACCGCCAGAAGTTGCTCCGAGAACAGTACATCCTGAAGCAGCTGTTCAAAATATTGCAAGCCCCGTTCCTGGAAATAGTGGAAGGAGAAGGTCCTTTCCTTAGGATTGAAGAGTTGAATGATCCCAAGAACGCCCCGTACAAGTATATGTTTCGACTGTGCTATCGAATATTGAGACTCAGTCAGCAGGACTATAGGAAAAATCAGGTTTGTGAACTTTATTTTATGAAGTTACCTTGGAACCGTATGAGGTTTCACTTCGGGGTAAGTAATTACATGCTTGCTATTCCGCAATTAAACAAATAAACACCTTTTTGCTTACATTTTCATTCAAACTTTTTTTTTTCAATGCTTCTTTGGTCTTTTTCTTGCCACTTCTATTCCTCTCTATCCTTCCAGTTCTACATATTCTTGCAGCTTTCCTTAACTCTGAAATGTTAAATAAACTTTGGAAACGGGATACCATGTCAAGTACTAATTAATACTAAAATAACAAGAGAATAAGTTCACTTGACTTCACTTGACTAAATAATATTCTGAAATGGTGAAATGTTAATTAATCTCTTGGTTTCGATCTGTTCTAGGAATACATAGCCAAGCACTTCGGATTCATGCAAAAGCAAATCGGCTACGACATCCTAGCCGAAGACACAATAACTGCTCTGCTTCACAACAACAGAAAACTGCTGGAGAAACACATCACGGCAGCGGAAATAGAAACATTCGTAGGCCTCGTCAGAAAGAATATGCACAGCTGGCAGTCGAGATTCTTAGATTATCTATCGGACCTGTGTATTTCCAACAAGAAAGCAATTGCCATTACCCAGGAGCTGATATGTAAAAGTGTGCTGAGCTCGAGAAATGCAGATATTCTTATTGAAACTGGGTGAGAAACCTTTGGAACTTTTTCTCTCTGAAATTCCTTTTTGAACGGCTGCCGCTCTCTAAAATGGAAGAGCTGAAAATGATGAAAAATTCTTCGGGGACTTATTTATGGAGGGGATATTGAAAGCTGTGAAGATTCATTTTTCATGTCCCAAATTTCCTTTGGCCACCACTACTTTAGTGTTGAGTTCGGACAGTAAAGTTCGAATGAGTAATATTGAATGACTCTGTACTTTTTAAGACTTTGTAAAATAAATACTAGACACTTATAACTTAAAATGTCGTTATCACCGTTTTACCTAGAGGATTTTTATTGACTCCCAATTGTCTAAAAACCTAACTGTCCACTTGTCTTTCAGAATGACAAAACCATCCACCAATGCAAGCCCAACGAACGAACTTCTCATGAACGGAGAAATCAACCACAAAGAAGTCCCAATTGTCTAAAAACCTAACTGCCCACTTGTCTTTCAGAATGACAAAACCATCCACCAATGCAAGCCCAACGAACGAACTTCTCATGAACGGAGAAATCAACCACAAAGAACCCACAGAGGAAGTAGTTCTATTGTGGAACCAGAGGAAATATTCCAAGCTTCTCGTAGCGTTATCTCGTAACGCTAAGCTTGGGATTAAGCATGATATTGCCCTTCTGGATTACTATCGACATCAGCTGAACTTGTTCTCCAATATGTGTTTGAATAGACAATACCTTGCCTTGAATAATCTGTCGCCTCATCTCGACATAGACTTGATACGAAAGTAAGTCTTCTTCCTAGCCTTTTCCTATTTGAATAGGGTCGGCGTAAGTAAGTATAACTGAGAAAAACTAGGGGTCGGAAGCCCAATCGAGTGACTGGGTTCCGGAACTCTAATATATTAGGAACCTTGACACTTTAATATAGCATTCCAACATGAACACCTTATCCATCTTGACATAGACCTGATACGAAAGTAAGTCTTCTTCCTAGCCTTTTCCTATTTGAATAGGGTCGGCGTAAGTATAACAGGAAAACTGGGGGTCAGAAGCCCAATCGAGTGACTGGGTTCCGGAACTCTAATATATTAGGAACCTTGACACTTTAATATAGCATTCCAACATGAACCTCGATTCCCGCCGTGGGCGGATTTTATCCTGATGGGATAATGTTCGTTCTCGGAACGGCTGGCTTTCTCCTATCCTGTCTTCCTTCTCTCGGTTTGGCGGTATTGTTTTTGTTGGTAAGTTTGATTACTTTTCCCCCTCTTTTATCTAAATGTCTACTAAAGACTATTTCATTACCCGTTTCTGTTAAGGTTTGTTGTTTTAACAAATAATTAAGGACACGGTTAGCGATTTGGTAGGTGTGGTGTCTTTTTATACACACAGTATTGAAAACAACAACCACCCAGTAACAATGTTGCTTAGCAACGAGATTAACAATTGGGAAAATACTTTCCAGTTCGATTCCATCATTCTTTGGTCTGTTCTCAGTTCTCTGCTTACAATAAAACATACATCTTCCTATTCCAAATCCTATCCCTGTATTTTTTCAATCCTTACATTACATAATACAATAATTACAAAAAGATACAATAAAGGAGAACCCCTACTTTATTTCTTTTTATTTAAGAGGTTTGACAGAGGGAACTGTAACTGCTATGGTCTTATCGTCCCGAAATCGAAGAGAGAAGAAAGACAGGATAGAAGAAAGCCAGCCGTTCCGAGAACGTACATTATCCCATCAGGATAAAATCCGCCCTGGGTGGGAATCGAACCCGCGGCCTAGCGCTTACAGTGTTTAATTTTAGACTTTATGTTCTAGATGTATGGCGGATGAGAATGTTCCGTACGAGCTCCGAGCATCCTTCTGTCGTCTCATGTTACATTTACATGTAGATAGAGATCCCCAGGAACCTGTGACGCCTGTCAAGTATGCCAGACTGTGGTCTGAGATACCTTCCAAGATGTCTATCAATGAGTAAGTAATGGAAAATAATCACTAGTGATGTTTTTCACCAATGACTTAATGAGAGATTTCACTAATGGTAGAATTTTTAACCACCCATAAAGGGAGTTTTTAATGATCCAAACCGAGGTTGGTCGCCCTAATTAAGCCTATTATTTGTTTCAGCTATGATACAAATAGAACTCCTGATCCCAACAAGGAGGCTGTTAGGCAACGCTTCAGTTCAACCATTTCATTCCGAAACCCTAAAAAATATGTAGTTATTAGACTTATTAGGTATTTTTATAGAACATATAACATAATACAGAAAGAGTCTTCAGTGGCCTTAATCTATTAACAGAAATGAACTAAACAAGAAGAACAGGGAGTAAAAAATCTTTTGGTCGATTTAAAATTACACTTTGGTGTATGATATGTAACTTGTGTGTATGATATTTCTCACAAGGTATTTTTCATCCACTAATCCACTATTCTCCTAATTAGAACCACGTTTATATGAGGTTTCCCTAATTAAGTCTATTATTTGTTTCAGCTATGATACAAATAGAACTCCTGATCCCAACAAGGAGGCTGTTAGGCAACGCTTCAGTTCAACCATTTCATTAAGGCTAACGAAAATCGCCGTCCTCGTCTGAACACGGGGCCTGTAACAACGGAGGTTTGATAGAGGGACGTCTAATCGTCACGAAATCGAAGAAAGAAGCAGGACAGGATAGGAGTAATAATACTGTAACAATTCTGTCTGAGAGTATGCTGTGTCGTTTTGGTAACCCAAACTTTGGAAAGCTCGATTATTTGTTAGGTTTATATTAGACATCCTATGTATTAACATTATTCTTACCGTTTCTATTATTACTGGATACTAGGTATTTGTGTTTTTTTAAATTCTCATAATAAGAAGTTGGAGCTGAAATCTAAAGGTCTGAGCAACTGAGCATTGCGAACTCTTTTTAAGCTTTTTCAAAGATTTGGCGTTAAATAGCGGCCGAACCGTACATTTCTCGAGGTCCGGCCCGCGGACACTTTTGATCTTCATAAATTATGGAAGCTGTCTGCAAAATTTGAGCGACCTGTGACTAAAAGTAAAGTCGTGAGAAGTGCTGGTTCCTTTTGAGCTTTTTCCCTGTATAGCCCTAAATAGCGGAACTTTGGTCTGGAATAACGGAAATTTTCTGGAGAAGTCATGGATTAGAACTTTTTACTGATTTCAGGTTGTCAAGCTAGCCCGGGACTTGATCTACTTTGGATTTTATAGTTTTAGTGACCTGCTTCGACTGACGAAAACCCTGTTGAGTATTTTGGACTGCATTTCGGACGATGACTATATTAAAGGAAAAATTCCTACAGGTGAAATTCATTGTAAGTTTTTGCATTTTGTTCTAATTGTAAGACACGGATTTCGTCTTCGCTGTTGGAGGAGGACCTATCCTAACCCTAAACCTTACCTCTAACTCAATTTTTACCCATTTTCGCCCTGGCCCAACCTTACCTATAATAACCCTGGATTAACCTTACCTATCTCAATTCTGACCTAACCCTACCTGTCTCTAACACATCCTAACCTAACCAAATCTAGCCAAAACTTAACCAGAATCTAACCAGGATAGTAACCAAAGTTGTGTAATGCACGTTTTCATTTTGGATGTTTTGGTCACCATTTTAGAATGTAATTGTCACATGTAGACCTACTGTCACATTAATGCATTGCTAAGAGCAGTAATTTTCTAATTGTTCTATTATTGTTAGCACTAACCTTATTATGGCCATCATCAGAGTTTCAACTCCGTTTAAGTCAAACTCTTGGATTAAGACGTAATCTAATTGGTGAAATTTTTTGAAATCAATCAATCATGTTGCCTATCCTAGAGTTAAATTTAAACGGAGTTTAAACTCAAACTGTGACCTCAGCCATTACTAGTTGTATTATCTTCATTACTTCTCAGATATTATAAAAGTAATATAGCTTCTTTGATGTTGTAGTTTTTATTAACTCTTCTGTCATTCGCACTGACTTGGCTGATTTGTAATAATTTAATTAATTTTATTGGCCATTAAAACTGCCAATTTATTTTGCTTCCTATTTCCTAACTAACTAACTAACTAACAAAGGCATTGCTTTACACGTATTTCATTAGCTCTCTCTTTTACTTTCGTTTTTTATGCACAAATTTGTCGCTATCGTGTGGCATTGTGGCAAAGACAAATAAAGAAGCCATTGTAATTTACCGGAATCGGCATGTGAAATACTTCCAGTCATAGGGAACCAAAATACTCCAAAACTAGCTAAAATCCTTCGAAACGGATTTTGGGCCACTTTTTTGGGCTCTGCAAAAACTTGTAAAAGTCAGCACATCTGCAAAAAATACCTTCAAAAGTGAGCATATCTGCGAAAATTATCTGTAGTAACCTTTTGATTTCTTCTTAATTTTGCTATTGCCTATTGCTGCTAATTTTTGAACAAACTTATTTAATGTCAAATTTTGAACGAAAATGTCTAACTATCGATCAATATTTTTATTTTATTGATTCATTTTATTTTTCCAGCTGAAGGCGGTGTTCTCCGGTCTATAGGGGACATGGGAGCCGTAGTGACAGGTCTAACGTTAGGAGCCTCTGGTATTGGCCCCAACGAACCCTCCAGTGTACAGAACAAAACCAAACTACTTAGCAAAGAAGGATACCCTCTAGTCATGGACACTAAGTTGAAAATCATAGAAATATTACAAGTAAGCTCACCTAAAAAAAGGAAATTGGTCAGAAAATCCTTTCCTTTCATGTATTTACCCTTGCAATATTATATTGTATACCTAATTGATGCTAATAAAAAAATTACAAATATAAGAAAGTTTTTCAGCAACCATAAACAAGAAAGTTGTTCAGGCGATTTCCCCTTTTTTAAAAGAAAATCCGGAAATTAATTCAACCACTAGGTGGCGTGGTAGCGCCTGTGATAAACCATTGGAAATCCAAGATGGCGCATTCCCAACCATCGAAGATATAGAGTTCAATTTCCAAAAAGAAATCATTTCCGTTTCCGAAATACAACTAAAGTTGAACAAAATTAAAATTAAGTAAGGTTCCAAGTAATTTTTTTGAGCAATCTATTTAAGTTGAAAAAACTTCTTGACGCGTTACGCGTTTGCTGTTTTCAATCTTCGATGCGATTTTCTTTTTATACAATAAGAAAATCAAAAAAGTTACAGCAAAAAATGTGTTTATTTGGTGAGCTTTCGATAAACCTCACAGTATCATCATCAGACCAAGGTGATAAACCGTTCTCACGTATGAAAAATCCACCATCTTTGTGTGAATTTCTTTTTCAGTTCATCCTTGACGTACGATTAGACTACCGAATCAGTTGTTTGCTGTGTATTTTCAAACAAGAATTTGACGAGACTGAAAAGTTCACCTCGAACGAGACTGTTTCCATCGGGAATCGAACCATCGACCTGGAGCTTATCGGGACACAAGCCGAGGGAATCTTCGGAAATAGGTAAGGAGCTCTGGTGAAAATGAAAATTGTTTTCTCAGTTTTTTAATTATTATTATTATTATTATTTTTGCGAGATTTGATAAAAGGAACTAAGAAGGAAGGCCTTATCTTCCCGAAATTGAAAAGAGGAAGACAGGATAGAATAAAGCCAGCCTTTCTGAGAACGTATTATCTGTTCAGGATAAAGTTCGCCCTGGGCGGGAATCGAACGGGTGACCTAGGGCTTCTCAAATTTCTCTTCATTAAATCAGTAGACGGTACTTTGTTTCATTATTGTATGCTCTGTAGAGCCAAGCTTGTAGGCCCAATGTCCAAAATTTTGACCACGTTAAAACGAGTGTCCAAAATATTGAAAACTGGGTCTTTATGACTACAAGGTACACATTTACACTGACTTTTGAGACTACAAAAGGAAATATCTGGGACACTGGGCTTTGAGAGGCTAATTGTTTACGTGGTTTATTAATTTCAGCACGGAATGTGAAGCTCTAGATCTAGACGGGCATGGCGGGCGCACATTTCTCCGAGTGTTACTTCACCTCGCTATGCATGATTATCCAGCCCTGGTATCTGGGGCGTTACATCTGCTATTCCGACACTTCAGTCAGAGACAGGAAGTCCTGCAGGCTTTCAAACAGGTGAGAGTCTTCCCTTAGGAAAATCTTCTTTGACTTATCCCACTCAAGTGGAATCTTCCCTAAGGAAAATAATACATGCAATACATTCCTTACTTTTTTGTTATTGATAAAGGGACTTGTGTTCGTATTGTCTGGCTGGGAGACATTTACTGTATCCAAAACCAAATGTCAGCCCAAAAGTGATTAGTTGATCACCCTAGGGCTGATTGCTTTATTATTGATAAAGGGATTTGTATTCGTATTGTCTGGCTGGGAGACATTTACTGTATCCAAAACCAAATGTCAGCCCAAAAGTGATTAGTTGATCACCCTAGGGCTGATTGAGAGGCTAACGAAAATCACCGTCCTCGTCTGAACACGGGACCTGTAACAACGGAGGTTTGATAGAGGGACGTCTAATCGTCACGAAATCGAAGAAAGAAGCAGGACAGGATAGGAGGAATAATACTGTAACAATTCTGTCTGAGAGTATGCTGTGTCGTTTTGGTAACCCAAACTTTGGACAGCTCATCAATATCATATCTTATTCTGGCTAGGGGTCGTTAAACAGAGAGAAGACTAGCGTCTGGCTGTGGGACTATAAACAGGGAGGAGAACAGCTAACCCTAACCAGCCTTTGGTCTTCATTTCAAGGTTTTCATTCAAAGGCATCGATATGTTAAGAGTTGACGTTTTTTCTTTGTAATTTACATGCGAGTTGAAATTGAGATTTGATGAGCCTCATTCATCAAATACATGTTTTCTGGCTTTCATATATTTCATTCATGATTGTTATTTATTTTTACTGATCATTTGAAGTATTGTATTGACTGCAACATTGAAATCTGCATTTTTTTCCCTTGTGCAGATTTTAGTAGGTTTGATTTTTTACGATCCTAATCTAGTCCTTTGAAGCCTAACTGTGGAATAGGCTTGCTTCATATGGATAAGCAATGAATATATTAATAAAAAGATAAATATTTTTGTCTTGAATAGTCCCTCTTGATATACTAGGAAAGCCATTGTATAAATTTACTATCAAAACTCCAAGAGCTTTCCAGGGGTACCAATATCGATATTATGCTCATCATGTAAAATTTTCTAATTAATTGGCCTTTTTTACAGTCCCCTGTCAATAGAATTTAAGCATAAAACAATCTGAACATAATTATGTATATTATGTACACAATCGCTTGTAAGTATCTACATTGTTGCCTTTGAGAAATTGATACTTCGAGTATTTTGACCCTTACCTATTTTTGAGTTGTTTGATTAAGCCTTCTTTGGTATGTGCACGAATTTTACGAGGATCACGGAATGTTTTTTTTAGGACTTCATGAAAAATTAATCGGGTAATATCCAAACGTTACCCAAATCTTACCCGATCATTTGGGGTAAAATCTTGGGTATAAAATCAATAATTCTTTGTGGTATAGGTAGCAGAGCCTTTTCACGACTTTTGAGGATTAGTGCCTCCTTCACTAATAATTCTCATCTACTCTGATCATCAATCTTTTTATAATGGTTTATTATTTATTATTATTATTATTATTATTTTTTTTTTCAAGACATAAATCCGTGCACATACCCAATTTTAACTCTATCCCTCTAGTTTTGTTTGTGTGTTTCTCCTCGCTAACGTGTTCGCGTGTTGTGTTTTGTAATGCGTTTTGATTTTGATTTTTGTTAGCTTGTTAACGCTGGAGAAGATGTGCTTGTGTTCTACAATGACAAATCTTCGTTCCAACAATTCATAGCCATGATGCAAAACCAGCGAACGCGCATGGATGAAAGTAGTCCGTTGAGGTAAATACCTAGTAGACGTTTCAATAAAACGGGCGGTTTCACAGTCTCTTTTTCTTTGCCTTTTCCCATGTACAGACAGGGTCGGCGTTTTTCGTCAGCCTCTCAATCAACCCTAAACAGTTCCTTATTATTAGTTTTATTTTTTATACAGGCTTTCTTTTAAGTGACAGGGTTTTCCTGGAGGAGCTCTTCCACCCTCTCTTTTTCTTCCCATTCCTTCCACCCACCTATTCAAAAATCTCTCTACCTGTCTAGATATGTATCTTTATTTCCTTCTCCTCTGGTCAACTTATGGTCAGTTGGCCAGGTCAACAATCTGAATTTAAACATGATTTAAGTTGTCATCAGATTGAGCAATCCGATTGATTGATTCTAAACTTTGGGTTAAAACGCATCCATCAAGGAATCAGTTTAACTAAAACTAAGTTTTTTTTTTAAGAGGTTTGACAAAGGGAACTGTAACTGCTATGGTCTTATCGTCCCGAAATCGAAGAGAGAAGGAAGACAGGATAGGCGCCTGTAAGATAGGCGAAACTCGAGTCGGAGTAGAAAAACACAAATACCTAGTATCCAGTAATAATAGAAACGGTAAGAATAATGTTTGGAAAGCTCATCAATATCATATCTTATTGATTGTTTCTCTCTGCAAGAAGCAAAACAATCCAACTTGTAATGATTTCAGGTTCAACTGTTAGTGTCAGACGCGGATGTAGAATCGTACAAGCAAATCAAATCGGATCTCGACGTCCTAAGACAGTCAGTGGAGAAGTCAGAACTGTGGGTGTACAAGTCTAAGAACGGAGAGGAGCATGGCAAGAAACACAGCAAGGCTGGAGCTGAAGATGACGATGATGCAGGTAAAGAAACATTGTAAAATAATAAATTAAATATAAAAACAAAGATCTGAGATGGAATAGTGGAAGAGGATATTTTCAATAGAAATTTTCAAAGAAGCACTACCAACTAACCTAACTAGGCTGGCAAAAAAACTAAGTTTAAACTCAGATTCTAGTCCCGGCTATTAACTATCCTACTCTGAAACCGGTCATGCATAAATTGGTCGCACATATCCCAGGTAGGTAGGCATGCCTTCTCGCGTTAATTTTATATTCCTTGCCGACGGGTTCGATCCTACCCAAGGTATGTAATTTTCCCCTTTATATGAAACTGAGTAAATGAGCTTAATATAAACCAGTAGTTTAGTGAACTTTGGAAATCATTTAGGACCCAAAAGGTCTGTTCTTGCCCAAAATTTAATGAACAAATTTACTTTATGTGTTAAAAATGTTGGCCAAATTTTACCAAAATCGTACTAGCCGGTTCGAAGTTATAGCGAAACGAATAAAATGCAAATCGGCAAGTTATACTTAGAAGTCACTTTGTTCGTCCTATATGGGATATAATCTTTACTTTTATTGTAATTGCTTATGGTTCTGATTTGCAGGTATCATATAGAACTAGTCAAATTACTCGCCTGTTGTACGATGGGTAAAAACGTCTACACAGAAATCAAGTGCCATAGTCTGCTGCCATTGGATGATATTGTGGCAATGGTGTCCCATCCTGATTGTATTCCTGAGGTAAGATTTTTAGACTAACAGCCCATTTTATAAACAAAAATTCTCACGCTCAAGTCAGATTGAAACAAATTTTGGCCTATCAAATCAAACGAATTCGTCACGTTAAGCGTTAAAAAATTAAATTCCCAATTTTCGAACCACCTACACTGTTCGTATCTCGTGTTTTTCGTCTGAATTTAAAGTTTGTTATTGTCATGTTTCGGATGTTGTTATACGCTCTTGTACAACGCTTGATAGAGATAACGTTTAGGAAGACTTGAGAGAGAAGGGAAGAGGCTTTAGATATGAGGGTGTGAAGAGGTAGGATATAGGAGGGTAACGCCGACCCCAGATAAAATTCGGAAAAGTTGCAATAAAAGAAACAAGCAGGGTCCGTCCCTCCGGGAATTATTTAGCCCGTAGTTTATTCGATCGTGGTTAAAGAATACCTATGTACCTACTTAATTTAGACCTTTAATTTGATATATAGGTCGACCAGGTTTGGATAAGTCCTTCTATGGGGACAGACAGACCGACCGACCGACCGACCGACCAACCGAGCGAGCGAGTGACAGACACCGAAGCGAATACAATAGTCCGTCCCTTATACCTTTTTATTACTATTGTAATAATAAAGGAAGGAGATGAAGAGAAGAAAGAACGGAGAACATTGCAGTCATGAATCATGGTTATTTTTCGTGGTCCTTTGATGAAAAAAAGTGGAAAAATAGATACATAGTGCTTCTTTATATTACTCGAATAGGACTGTGTAGTCCCTAGGGTTATGGACAGCTGAAGGCTGACCACCTCAAAGGACTGGAACGGCACAAAGGAATTTGTGGTGTCTTACCTTGATAAAACTTGGGTTTTGTTCGGAGATACGATGTGGAACGGCGATAGGGTTTGTGAACACTCACGGCACTCAGGTTATCGGCAGAAAACAGGTTGAACTGGCAATGGATCGCGGCGTAATTTGGCGACCGCGAGGCAAATCGGTACGGCAATCAGCACAGACAGGTTGGGTCGAAAAAGGTGATGACCGTAACGATTGTTTTGGTAGGTATCGAGTGCACAGAGAAAAATAGTTCGCGCGCAAACGACACCAGCATGGCAGGAAAAAATTATCATGGTATTAAGAAAATATGAAGGGGCTCATACAAGGACTAAAGAGAAGATACTTATTGACATATATTTTGTTTTAATTTTCTAGGTGGTGGGGATGGAGCTGAGAAAATAATCAGGAAAGAGCTGAGTAATATGGAGAAGCAAGGATCTGCAATAGATCTGGATATAGGACCTCCCATACATGCTGATCAAGCAGAGGAATACAAGAAAATACAACAGGTGAGAAATGTTTTTTAATTTGAGGGACATTGGAGATATTTCGGAGAAAATAACAGGCTTCCTTATTAATTGGAAATTTTAGAGCAACCCGCTTGAATGAAACCAGTTCTGAAGTCGATTGACCTGGTTTAAGAGGTTGAGAATTTTCTCAGAAAAAAGTACAATTGTTTCAAAGAAGGACAAATTAAAAGGAGGATGCTTTTAATTGTGATAGCAATACTTCAAATTCTTGTTACAACTGTCGTTTCGCAATTCTACATCTAGATACATTTTATGAACTTGGACTTGAAATCTCGAATCGCCAACCTTCAGACTCGAAGTCCACCGCGCTAACCTCTCCACTAAGGCTGGTTCAAACAGATGAATTATTATATTCTCATCAATACTTTGATTAAATCTTGTTGTTCCCCACTAGATTCTCATCCGAATGAACAAGCTCTGTATCTCCCGCGCCACACCTCTGTCCCCGGTCAAACCTAGGAAACACGAACAGCGACTACTTCGTAACGTGGGCGTTCACACTATAGTACTGGATCTGCTACAAGTCCCCTACGATATGAAGGAAGACATCCGGATGAACGAGTTGATGAGATTGGCCCATCAGTTTCTGCAGAACTTCTGTCTGGGCAACCAGCAGAACCAGGTCCTTCTGCACAAACATTTGGATCTGTTTCTAAATCCTGGTGTAAGTAGAGTTAACTGCAATTGAGGCCATTGATGGAAGCAGGGCGTAAGTCCGAAAACTATGTTTTGAGAAAAACAGCTTTGACGTTTTTGACATTCTTTCCTGGAAAAATGGTAAGGTGAATATTGTCAAAAGTGACTAACTTTTATTTTTCAAAGGTTTGAACCAATTTTGACAAATAAATTAGGATTATTCCAAGGGCAGTCCTTTTTTACGTTTTGAAAAAACGTACGCCCTTCTTCTATCAATGTATGTTTTTATAATAAAAAGTCAATACATATAAATTGGTATATTAAACATTTAAATTTACAAATGTGATTAAAAAGGAAGAAACAATGTCCTTAATTATTTTATGTTTTTAGAATACATCCTTTTCTTAATAATATCTCCTCTTTTAGATTCGGGAAGCCCAGACCGTGTGCAGTGTATTCCAGGACAATTCCAACCTGTGCAACGAAGTCAATGAGAAGGTCATACAGCATTTCGTCCATTGTATTGAAACCCACGGCCGTCATGTGCAGTATTTAAAGTTCTTCCAGACCATAGTCAAAGCGGAAGACCAGTTCATAAGGAAATGTCAGGATATGGTTATGCAGGAGGTGAGTGTTGGACGGGGTAGTTTGATGAAATATGTCGATGTTCTGAGAATGAAAACCTTGGGAATTTTTCGCGAATGTAAGGATGTTGTGAGAAATATTTCAATCGAGGGGGAAAACTTCGCTGAAGCTGAGAAACTTTCCGACGCTGTATTATCTTAAGCACAAGCAATTTTATCTTGAGCAAACTTTACAAAAAAAAAAAAAAAAAAAATCTAAATACTCACCATCTAAATTGGAAGTATTGTGTTCATTCTTAATTAATTGTTGACGCGGGATGTTTAAATTATAGAGAGGACAAAATCCTTAAAATTGATTAAAGAGCAAAACATCTTTTCGTGATCTGCCATGCTTAAAATATCGAAAACCCCAAATTCGGCATTGGGATAAGCTTAGAACTTCCCTAAGACTACAAAGAAAACAAAAGGGCCTTCTTGTATTCGTCTAATAATTCCAATCTAATCATATGCTTCCTTACAGTCTCGTCAGCCCATATTCATTCAGTTACTTCAAGCCGCGTATAAAGTATCTCAATGCACATGGCTCAGTGCTTCGCAACGATTGTATGTGGAGAATTGTATACGAACCTTGACGGAAATAGGTAAGGTTATCCCAACTTTTAGGTTTGCCCCCCTACACCCAACTTTTAGGTTCAGAGTGGGCTCTTTGGGTACGCAAATAAGCTTGCAAATTTTTCAGGAGGTACAAAACTAGCAAAAGTCACCTTTTACGAGTTCTGTTTATGGTGCAATTAAATACATTGTCTTTTTTATTTCGGTCTTATAGCCTTGGTAATATTTTATTTTTAAAAGAGGAAAGAACAAAGTTATAGTTTAGAACAAAATTAAAATTTCAAAAATCAGCTTTTCTTTCCAAACTCACGATATAGATATAGCACTTCTACCATTTAGTATGTGTTTTCCTCACTAGGAATAACCCAAATAAAACACCTATCCAAAAGAACTATTCAAAAAACCTCCTTTGTTGGTTTTGTTTCAGCCAAGGGCAGATCGATAGCAATTCCTTCTGATTTGGAAAGCCAAGTCTCAGCCATGTTCAATAAAACCACTCTGCTGTCCAGACAAACTAGTAGATGGCTACAGGCGGCCAAGTCTCCTAAAATGGAGAGATCCCAATCCCAGGTAAGTCTTGTACAGCGGTAACCGGAAGTCCTGGGTTCAAATCCCGGCGTGGTCTGAGTTTTTTTTGGCTCTAGGTTTAAAATTCGAGATGCACTCAGCCTCGTGAGGACAAATGAGTAGCTACTTTGATCGAGTAACGACCATTGGTGTCATTACCAGTGTAAAAAGATTAGTGAAAAATGGAAATTGATTGCAAAAGAAGCACTTAATAACGCTGTGATGACCACATAAGTCGTAAAGGCTCTGCTTTACCACAAATATAATTCATCAGTTGATTTTGATCGATTCTTTTTTTCTGACTTGTTCGATTTGTTTCTAGCTAATGAGGCTGGACCGGAGTATCATCGAAGGACTCCAGGACATAGTGTTACTATTGGAGGATCAACTGAAGCCGCTAGTCCAATCAGAACTGTCCCTTCTAGTTGATATACTGTATAGGCCAGAGCTGTTGTTCCCATCGGGAACTGAAGCGAGGAAGAGATGTGAAGGTGGAGGCTTTATTAGGAGGTAAGGGCACACTGTACATCCATCCGATCTCGGAAGCTCAGCTGTTTTAGATCCTGAGGTTGGTGGTTCGATTTCAAATAAATTCATAAACATGTCACCTCTACGAGCGCTGGACTTGAAGTGACTTCGTAGAGTAAACCTAAACATCTCTCTCCTAGAGTAAACAAGTCTCTCGCGATCTTGGTCTAAAGATGGAGACGGAAATATAAGTATTCCTCAAGCCCACCACTTTTTTTTTTTTTTTTTTTTAATTTGAATTTC
>NW_007377789.1:28677-45675 GCF_000475195.1 Diaphorina citri
AATGACTTTATCATTGGCTGCTACATTCTGCTACAAAGTCCTCAAAAAGCACACGACATACGTTTGAGAGAGTATTAAGAAAGAACATAAGCCTTGCATCTGCTACTTGCTAGTTATCTCAGTCCAAATGACAACATAATGCACCTAGTTCCTAGAACGGCTAGAGCTGATGCAGCACCATTCCGCTGTACAAAATACTTCCATCCAACGCCACCTGTAGCGCTACTCACAAGTAACTGAAGTAGCGCCTCGCTCTAGTCCCGGGAATCAAGCATGTTTTTGTCATCTCCATCGGGATTCGAACTCGGATCTGCGTGCCAGAGTGCTGACCACTAGGCTACGGAGTTTGGAGCAAACCTTTACTCATCCTGCCTGCTATTTTGGGTTTACCCTGTGTTCATTACCCCCTCCCTGAAGTTTTTAACATTTTTGTACCAATTTTTCCCCTCCGCAAGTAGCATAAACAACGTTTACAAAGCCTTTATACGGTATTTTGAACGCTGGTGCAATTTTAAACGTTGCCGCGTTATTTAAGTGTCAAACCCCTCAAATTTAAGACGTTTCTAAACGTACCTAGTTGTTCCTATCCTTATTTTAATAAAGTTCAATAAATACCCAAAAGTCAGCTGACCAACTAGATATCAATCAAATAAAACACATGACATTTATGCAATTTTTGGAAAGAGGTTTGGTTTTTGGTACACGATGTTTTGTAAGCGTTGTTGATTTGCAATTTGTGGGCATGCTGCATGACTTATTCAACTATTGAATATTTTATTTGTTTTTTTTTTTTTTTTTTTTTCATTTCTTGAGGATTCTTACACAAATAACTATTTCTCAATAATTATTTCCGTTTTATGTTTCTAAATGCGTAGGTACTAAGTAATTTAAAGTGGATAAGATATACTCCAACTTGTGTTTTTTGCAGACTAATCAAACACACGGAAAAGTTACTGGAGGAGAAAGAAGAAAAGTTGTGTGTCAAAGTTCTGAGAACGTTGCGAGAAATGATGGCCATTGATTCTGAATATGGTGAAAAGGTGAGTTCATATTCCATTTTTATTATAGGTCATTTACTTATCTACAACTGCGCCGCTGCAATTTCCTTCGTTTTTCTTTGGATAATGTGACATTGTTTGGTATTCTTATCATAAAACACATGGTTTCTGAATATTTTGGTCAGTGAAATTTCAGAAATTATTTATTACATGGTTTTTTTTTTGTACATACATACCTGTCTACTCCAATAAATTGTATTTACCTATTCATAATCATATTGTTACACTAACACATCAAGCTGGTTTACTGTTCACCACAAAATTTTAATGTGTAAAGATGAAATAAATCCATAAGAAAAGGATACATAACAAGCTGGGTCCGTCCCTCCGGGAATTTTTTAGCCCGTAGTTTATTCGATCGTTATTTGAGAAAATCAGTACCTATGTACCTACCTAATTTGTTTAATATTCAGTTTATTATAATCATTCTTGATTTGATTTTTTGATTTTACTTTCATGTAATGATTTAAAATCAAGACTAGAGCCCGTTCTCCCTTTATTCCCAATATAAGGCTCAAGTCACCCATCCATTTATTGGCCTTGCTCGGCGTAGCTTAACATAGGTGACGCTAAAACCGGTCTTAAAATAACGACTGAAGTGTTATCTAAAACTTTCTCGCTTTGAGTTCATAGGTCGTCGCGACAAATTTCAAGCTGTAACTATTTTCTACCATATGTATATCTATTTTCTACCCTGATTAACTATTATCTACCATGTATCTATTTTCCACGTGATCTTTGTTGTTCATAATTTGCGGTTCTGTTCCCTGAATTCCAACGCTTGTTTCAGGTAAAGGAAGCGTACATCAATTTCCTCAACCACTGCTACATAGACACCGAAGTAGAAATGAAAGAAATCTACGCCTCTAACCACATGTGGTCCCTATTCGAGCGGAGTTTCCTAGCCGATATGTCCAAAGTAGTTCTGGTGACTGCCTACCAGGATATTGCATTGCAGTCCTATGTCGCCAACAGTATTATGAACATTATCACGACCTTCTTCAGTAGTCCGTTCTCGGACCAAAGCACTACGGTACAGGTAAAACGTAGAAGTTGATTCCTTCAAGGTGGCAAGATTTTCCCTCCTTTTTTTCGTAATCCTTGGTATTCTAAGTAACCCTGTTTCATGTTGAAAGTAAGGAGGATTTAGTTTTGGCCTTGGGATGCTGGACATTGGTAACTTATCTTTGAATTTGGAATAAATAGAAGTAAAATTCATACCTACTGATTTTTAGAATTGAATACTATACCTTTCAGATTATTTTAAAAGGTAATAAAAAGCAGTATTGTAGTTAATGCATGTCACTATCTACTAACGTACTCACCATTGGAAGTATTGTGTTCATTCTTAATTAATTGTTGACGCGGGATGTTTAAATTATAGAGAGGACAAAATCCTTAAAATTGATTAAAGCATTACTACTGGGTGGAGGGATCTATTTGAACCTTATTCTATTTTTACATACCCTGATTAATTTGTCTCTATTTTCGGCTCTTAGTAAATTGTATCTATTTTCTCCCTTGATTAAACTGAATCTATTTTCTACCCTGATGTGTATCTATTTCTACTCTGATTAACCTATATCTATTTTCTACCTAGATTAAACTGAATATATTTTCTACTGTAATCTACTCTGATGAATCTATATCTATTTTCTACCCTAGTTAATCCATTCTTTCTTCTTTTTCTTTTTCTACCTTGAGTAACCTATACTTATTTTCTTCCCTCAATAATCTGTAACTATTTTCTACCCTTAATAACCTATCTATTTTCTACTCTAATTAGGAGGAATCTGTTTTCTACCTTGAGTAACCTAAACATATTTTCTACCTTGATTAATTTGTATCTATTTTCTACCCTGATTAACTATTACTATTTTCTACCCTAATTAACCATTTTCTACCTTGATTAACTATTTTCTACCCTCAATAATCTGTAACTATTTTCTACCATATGTATATCTCTATTTTCTACCCTGATTAACTATTATCTACCATGTATCTATTTTCCACGTGATCTTTGTTGTTCATAATTTGCGGTTCTGTTCCCTCTGTCGTGCCCTGGGGACGTATGACTTATTTTACAGGAAACTGACAAACCTTCCAACACAGAGCGGGACGAAAACGCTAGTAGTAAAAAGAACACGGTATAGTATTTTAACCAGACCAGTTGTGTCCAACCTATATTCAGTTGTGTCCAGTCTCTCTGTCTCTCTCTCTCCCCCCTCTTTCTTTCTCTCTCTCTCCCCATCTTTCTTTCTCTCTCTCTCTCTCTCTCTCTCCCCATCTTTCTTTCTTTCTCTCTCTCTCCCCATCTTTCTTTCTTTCTCTCTCTCTCCCCATCTTTCTTTCTTTCTCTCTCTCTCTCCCCATCTTTCTTTCTTTCTCTCTCTCTCCCCCCCCCATCTTTCTTTCTTTCTCTCTCTCTCCCCATCTTTCTTCATCTCTTCGATCTCTTCATAAGTTAGCTAATTAGCTTAGGAGATCGAATACTATTGTAAATTACTTTAAAAAATAAAGACCTATATTATTTTCAATCAATCAATCAATCAATCTTTCTTTCTCTCTCTCTCTCCCCATCTTTCTTTCTTTCTCTCTCTCTCTCTCTCCCCATCTTTCTTTCTTTCTCTCTCTCTCTCCCCCCATCTTTCTTTCTCTCTCTCTCTTTTCTTTCTTTCTCTTTTTTCCTGCCTTGTTCTCTTTCTTCCTTGTTTACCTCTCTCTTTCTTTTCCTATTTTTCTCTTTCTCTTCCTCTCTTTCTTTTTTTCTTCCTTGTTTACCTCTCTCTTTCTTTTCCTATCTTTCTCTCTCTCTTTTCTCTTTTTTCCTTTTCTTTTCTCTCTCCCACTCTTTCTCTCTCTCTCTCCTTCTCTCTCTCTCTCTTTCTCTCTCTCTCTTTCTCTCTCTCTGTCTCTCTCTTTCTCTCTCTCTCTCTCTCTCTCTCTTTCTCTTCGTCTTTGTGTATTTCATTAGTTGTCACTGTGTTGTGTCTCACGAGTTTTAGTATGCCTCCATTTTATTTTTTACCTTCGTTTTACCCCCTGTTTGAACCCATGTGACCCTATACTTTTCACCATTTTAGCCCTATTTTAACCTCCATTTTAACCTGACTTAAACTTGTATGATCCTTTTTTTCACCACCATGTTTCCCCTGTTTAAACCTCCATTTTACACCGATTTGTTTTGTTGTTTCCCCTTAATTTTACCCCTGTTTTAAGTTTCCATTTATAACCCTATTTAAACCTGTATGTCTCTATTTTAATCCTTCCCTTTAACTTAGTTACTAAACCCTATTCATGCTTGTATGTCTCCATTTTTACCCTTCCCTTTACCCCGTTCAAACCTCCATTTTACACCTATTTGAATCTGTATGTTTCCGTTTTTACCCTCCAATTTTCACCTTTATAAAATAATATGCCTCCAATTTTCACCTTTCATTTCCCCTCCATTTTTCTTCTGTATAAATCTCTGTGCCTCCATAGTTTTTACCCTCAATCTCACACCTATGTATTTCCCCATTTTTGTTTGTTACCGATTCTTTACTTGGTAGTTGTCTCTGAGAATCATCTCTTCTGATCTTTATTTTGTAGCTTGGCGTGATCATAAAAAAGCAAATACTATACTTACCTTGGTTAGATTTTGGGGGTAATCGGACTTTTCAGTCCTTCACAATGTCCGCCACTCACCCTCAGACGGTCTGACAGACCTAGGTCTGAGCTTTTTTCGCCACACACTTTCCACGGTCTGAGCGTGAATGGTTGGCATAATACAACAAATTTTGGGATTTCACGTCATGCTATTAACGTTTTGTATTTCGTTTTCGAACGTGTTGTTGTTTTATTTTGTTTTCCCTTTTGAACACTCATATTTTGCTTGATGTTTATCTCTCTGTCGACTTCTGTGTCCTGTGTTGTTATTTTATTTCATGTCTTGGGTAAGCACTGTAAGCAGTTATACTGGAAGATAGGAAGGTATTATTATTACATTCTCAAGTAAATGGTCTTCTAGAGTGGCTGGACTAGGTATTCACAAGTATTAATTTAATTGTAAACATTTTTTAATTGTAAACGAAATGAAAATTATGAAAATCTATCCTTAAAACCATCTACAAGTCTCGACTACATATCTTGTACATACGTTCAGCTTAATTTAGCTCACATTCAATGAAAAATACACTTGTATATATGAAAAACTTACTCCATAATATCTTGGATGTCTTTTGCACTGAGATAACAAATAGCAAGAAGCAAGATACCTTTCCGGTAGTTCCAATAAAGTCTTGTTTATTTGTTGGATTTTCTTCCCATCTTGTGAATCCAGAACCACTATGGCTACATCAATGACTTTATCATTGGCTGCTACATTCTGCTACAAAGTCCTCAAAAAGCACACGACATACGTTTGAGAGAGTATTAAGAAAGAACATAAGCCTTGCATCTGCTACTTGCTAGTTATCTCAGTCCAAATGACAACATAATGCACCTAGTTCCTAGAACGGCTAGAGCTGATGCAGCACCATTCCGCTGTACAAAATACTTCCATCCAACGCCACCTGTAGCGCTACTCACAAGTAACTGAAGTAGCGCCTCGCTCTAGTCCCGGGAATCAAGCATGTTTTTGTCATCTCCATCGGGATTCGAACTCGGATCTGCGTGCCAGAGTGCTGACCACTAGGCTACGGAGTTTGGAGCAAACCTTTACTCATCCTGCCTGCTATTTTGGGTTTACCCTGTGTTCATTACCCCCTCCCTGAAGTTTTTAACATTTTTGTACCAATTTTTCCCCTCCGCAAGTAGCATAAACAACGTTTACAAAGCCTTTATACGGTATTTTGAACGCTGGTGCAATTTTAAACGTTGCCGCGTTATTTAAGTGTCAAACCCCTCAAATTTAAGACGTTTCTAAACGTACCTAGTTGTTCCTATCCTTATTTTAATAAAGTTCAATAAATACCCAAAAGTCAGCTGACCAACTAGATATCAATCAAATAAAACACATGACATTTATGCAATTTTTGGAAAGAGGTTTGGTTTTTGGTACACGATGTTTTGTAAGCGTTGTTGATTTGCAATTTGTGGGCATGCTGCATGACTTATTCAACTATTGAATATTTTATTTGTTTTTTTTTTTTTTTTTTTTTTTGTTTTTGTTTTTTTTTTTGAGTTTAAATTTAACTTGAACGAGCTCGAAAAAGTTCCTTAAAGCAGGTACCTTGACTACTCTGTTAAGGATGTAGCTTGTATCGCAGTGGGCTAAATCCTGTTCTGGGGGGAAAAAAACAGTAACGGTTGGCTAATTCATTCTCCTGTTATGATGCTACTGGACATAGTATCCCGTTTAGAAAATATCGTTAAAAAGATCCGGCTGCAATCCCGGTGAAGGCATAAAACTTCTTAATTGATATAAAAATTTGACCCCATATCAATGTATCTCTCGAGGTTAGTTGGTAGAGAACACCCCCAGGCGTTAACCTCGCCTGGTACTTACACCCGCTCAAGAGTCTATTATTATTTACTCTTTATTGTTTATAATTACATGTACACAAAATACATAGAAATTACAAGAAAGAGGCGAAATTATTGCCTGAGGCAATCTCTACCATTCTATTATTATGAAATACTGACTAGAAACATTTTATCCTTGGTTAGAAGGATGAGATTTATAGTGGCAAGGTTCTCCTAAAGGAACACTTCCACCCAACTATCTGATTTGATCTGTATCCTAATTTTCAATGTTTAAATTTCAGGGCGATATTCTGAGGAACAGTCTTCTCACGAGATATTTTGGAAAACAGTTCATTCAGAAACAGAATGCGTTTGATCTTCGGATGTCAGCACAGAGGAATGTGGTTACTCATGGTCCTGGAGGTAAGAACATCTTTAGTGCATCTGGTTTTGAATTTGAATTGATCAATTTTGTGATATATCAAACATTTGGATTAAAAAAGAACTTGAGGTAGCCATTTTAAATTAGGTGTGAATGTAGTCGTATGCTGTACCGTATCAAGTGTATCATTCATACAGTAATATCTTCGTTTACATTTATTATACTCGTATTACAAAGTTGTAAAGAATTATCTATTTTCCAAATTCACGAGACCTTGTTTAGACCGCCGAGATAAAAGGACTTTGGAGTCTATTGTTCGAATTTTTCAAAATTTTAAAGTCAGTTAGGAGACTACCAATAAATTATTTATTTTTCATCGCTTTACCTAAAGTTCCATCGTTTTCCATTTCAGCGAAGCTACTCAGTAGAGCCGGTCTCACACTTCACGAAGTGCAAAGTCACCTGGACAAAGAGGGTGCCTCTGATCTAGTTGTAGAGCTGGTGTTCAAATCTGTCAACTCCCCGTCCATATTTGTAGAGGCGGTAGAGTTGGGAATAGCTCTGCTCGAGGGTGGCAACCCGATTATACAGAAAAGCATGTACAATAAGCTGCTGGGTATGTTTTAGACCCAATATATAGGATATAACTCTATTAGGCAATAGGTTTTTAGCTAAATTCCCTTTATAACAATCTGCTTTGTGAGTTTTAGTCCCAATATACGATATAACATTACTTTAAAGGTAATACATTTTTAGTTGAATTCCCTTTAAAACAAGCTGCTGGGTGAGTTTTGAACCCTCATAAGCAAACAGATCCTCCAAATCTGTGGTTGGCTGGAAGAGCTCCTTTTGGAGAATCCTGACATACTACATCAGGGGTCGCCAACTTTTCATGGGTCGTGAGCTACTCAGATGACTAGGAGACTCTTGGCGAGCTACCTTTTAGTCTGGAAACCAAAAATTTACGACGTAATGACGTAAATTTTTGCTTCCGATAAGAGTTGCTTTCAACTTTTGCGACTGTCTGCGAACTACTAAAAAATCTCTCGCGAGATACCGATAGCTCACGATCAACGGGTTGGCAATCCCTGCACTAAATAATGCAAAATAATAATGAAATGGACGACTCTTATAAATCATTTAGGAAGGATAAAAATAAGGACCTAAGGATGATACTAAGAAGGAAGGATAAGACCTTATTATTTCGTCCACATTTCAGGTGGAGATCTGAGCCAATCGTTTTTCAAAGTGTTCTACGACAAAATGAAGGATGCTCAACAGGAGATCAAGTCTACAGTCACTGTCAATACTTCAGACATGGCTGCCAAAGCACATGAGGATAAAGATCAGCATAAAGACCTGGATAAACTGAACAAGAGAAAAAGTAAGTGAACAAAACTGATAGCTGCTAGCTAGCTCATAAACTTAAGTATGTAAATAAAAAAACATAGAATAGAATATGTCAGGCAAAAACTCCAAGATCACGATAAAAATTTTGCTTTGCGTTAGGGTTCTGTTCTGTGGCAGTAAAACTTTTAAATATTAAAATTGTCTTCAAAATTAATAAATTAATAATTGAATTTCTTCACAAGATAAAAGGAAGGAATTTCAGAAATGACGAGCTGTATAGGAAATAGTGGGCAACGTAGCGGAGCATGGGTACGACCAACTACTAGTGTATTTGTCCTTTTCCCATTATATTTTTTATTTTATTTATTTATTTTTAAAAAAAATTCCAGTCAAAACGAACGGCATGATTCTAACTGAAGAACTGCGTGAGGAGCTTAACCAGGCAGCTTTCGCCACAACGCAAGCATTTGCCGTCGCCCGCAGCACACCACAGGGGGAAGACGTGTCCAATTTGGTCCTCAACCAGGGCTCCGCTCTGGAGGACATGCTGGCTGAAAAGTTGGAACGCCAGAGAGACAGGGAAGATCAGAATGGACTGTCGGGGAAGATACTTGTCATGCAGCCTGTACTGAGATTCCTGCAGCTGCTGTGTGAGAATCACAACCGAGATTTACAGGTAAAGACCTTGGGTGGAAAAGGTCACTGTGTGAGAATCCTGCCATAAAGCCTTAAAAAAAAGACCTTGGCACACTTTTGGATTGATTCAATTGGGTTTATTTTATTCCAAGCTTAATCTAAGATAACCTTGGGCCTATAGACCTAAAAAGACGCTTCAAAACTGAAACGGCCGTATCTAGAGAACGTTTGGGTATTTAGGGTTTTCCGATTGTGATTTTTTGGAAAGAAAATGGCGTTGAATGGTGAAAAACCGCATCCTTCTAGCACTTCTAGAAGTGGGTTGGAATTTGTATACGTGAGTGATTGAGTTTCACAAAATTGTATTTAAGATAATACCCCAATTTTCTTTTCTTCTTCACAGAATCTGCTCCGAAATCAAAACAACAAATCAAACTACAACCTCGTCTCGGAAACTCTGATGTTTTTGGACTGCATCTGTGGTTCCACTACTGGTGGTCTGGGATTGCTAGGTCTTTATATCAACGAGTACAATGTAGCGCTTATCAATCAAACTTTGGAGACTCTCACTGAATATTGCCAAGGTAATTACTTAATTAGAGTAATAGGTCTGACTGGGAGACTTTAAACAGGGAGGAGACCAGCCTGAAATTTCCCTTGCTAAAAAAAGCAAAGTTTGAGTGCGAAGGGGATCCACTTGTAACCAAATTTATTGTAACAACAGAGGTCTTATCGTCCAGAAATCGAAAAGAGAGAATCACATGAGAGGATAGGAGAAAGTCAGCCGTTCCGAGACCAAATCTTATCTGTAGCAAAGTTTGAGTGCGAAGGGGATCCACTTGTAACCAAATTTATTGTAACAAAAGAGGTCTTATCGTCCAGAAATCGAAAAGAGAGAATCACATGAGAGGATAGGAGAAAGTCAGCCGTTCCGAGACCAAATCTTATCTGTTTAGGAGTTCGTCCTGGGTAGGAATCGAACCCGCCACCTAGAGCTTACAAGGCAGACGCGCTACCCTCCAAGTTAGATTTGTAGAAGCTTAACCCATCCTACACCTAAGCCTCGGAGTGGGCTTTTTCTGTATAGTCCCTCCAAGCTAACTAGGCTGCCTCCAACCCTTCAATTTCTTAAAATCAATTTCAATTTTCAGGACCGTGCCATGATAATCAAAACTGTATCGCTACACACGAGAGTAATGGACTGGACATTATAACAGCTCTCATTCTCAATGATATCAATCCTCTGGGTAAAACTCGAATGGATTTGGTGTTGGAGTTAAAGAACAACGCGTCTAAATTGTTACTGGCTATAATGGAAAGCAGAGGGGACAGCGAGAATGCAGAGAGAATTCTGTACAATATGAACCCGAAGCAACTGGTAAGAAGCTAAAAAAGATTACTTTGTTACTAAGAACTTTGCACAAAATTATGAAGAGGGAAGAGGGCATAGATGAAAAAATATCCAAGATCAGCAAAAGTCTTTTTATTTTCCACATTTTTTGCATTTACACTTTTTCTCTAGGATGTACCGTAATCCCGTACCGTAATGATTTTTCCAATATGGCGGCCAAAGCTAAAAAAGATTACTTTGTTACTAAGAACTTTGCACAAAATTATGAAGAGGGAAGAGGGCATAGATGAAAAAATATCCAAGATCAGCAAATAACGTGAGAAAGAAAACAATCTGTAATCTAAAAGTACAGTCACACGTCAAAGCAAATTGACCTAATGTCATTTAGTTAATCAGAAAATGCCAAGTATGACCCTAGTAAACCATCAGTCTAAATTGGTAAAATAAAGAGGAGAAAAAGTAACAAGATATTTCAGGGTTGAATGATAGAGATTGCCTTTGGCTATGATTTCGCAATTTGTAATTTCTTGTATCTGTGTCCATTTAGTTCTAACAATAACCAATAAAGACTCTTAAATAACTAAAAGAAATAAGGGAAAATGAAACAGTTTTATAGCAAACCTAACACGAAAATACCTGCGTTGTTTCAGGTGGATGTGGCATGCAGAGCGTTTCACCAGGAGACTTTGGATGATGGGGTAGATTCAGATGATTCTTCATCCTCAGAAGGAGATGAGGGTGTCTCACCTGCGTTGTTTCAGGTGGATGTTGCATGCAGAGCGTTTCACCAGGAGACTTTGGATGATGGGGTAGATTCAGATGATTCTTCATCCTCAGAAGGAGATGAGGGTGTCTCACCCAAAGAGGTAACGTACCCAAATACAGGGTGATTTTCTAAAAAGGAGCCACCTTGAATATCTGTACCGATTGGAATTCTGTAAAATGCAAAAACACGTACTTTTTTTATTTCAAGGGGGAAACTTTTTCCAATGGTCTTCAGGTTCTTAACATTTTCTTTCATTGTGTGCCCTATTCTGATTTCGTTACATACAGGGCGATTTTTTAAAAAGGAGCCACCTTGAATATCTCGAGTACCGATTGGAATTCTGTAAAATGTAAAAACACGTACTTTTTTTTATTTCAAGGGGGAAACTTTTTCCAATGGTCTTCAGGTTCTTAACATTTTCTTTCATTGTGTGCCCTATTCTGATTTCGTTAACCCCTCACATTTTCTCAGGTGGGTCACAACATTTATATTCTTTGTCATCAACTTGCTCAACATAACAAGGACTTGGCTACTTTACTTAAACCGTGCGGCACTTATACGGATCCTAAGATGATACAGGCTCTCGAGTATTATGCCTCTCACACAGCACAGATTGAAGTAAGTACATATTATTATTTATATATTTTTTTCTATTCAAAATAATATTGGATTTCTTCTTTCATTGTATTTTTGGGAGAAAGAACTAATGGCCAAGTTCCCGACATTTGAAAACAACAACAACAACAACATATTCTACGCATTTTAAATAAGAAAGCCAGCGGCGATAGCACGTTAAATTCCCCAGTTCCGAATGGATCACTGAAATTATCACTATCATCACCATCCGCTTAAAGCAGGTACCTTTTTTCATTTCCTAAAATCGTAGGACCACCACAGTACTCCCCCCCTAGAACCCTTTAGGGGGGAGAAAATCGTAGGACCACCACATGCCAGTATACTTTCATCCTTGAAGAATGGTCGGCCTTTCTCTCCTGAGACTACTTGCTGTTAGGTCTTGCTGTGGTGGAAGTTGCTTTTTTTAGTTTGTTTGTGGATGTCGTCATTAGCTTTGTTACATAAATTGTATATTTTTGCAGATTGTTCGGCAAGACAGGACTCTGGAGCAGATTGTGTTCCCTATTCCCGAGATCTGCGAGTATCTCACCGAGGATACCAAGAGCAAAGTATACCAGACAGCAGAGCGGGATGATCAGGGATCCAAAGTGTCCGACTTCTTCGAGCGAACTGAAGATATGTTTAGCGAAATGAAGTGGCAGAAGAAGTTGAGAGGTGATTATATATATTTTATTTTTAAGGCGAAGCTATACTAATAAAATTATGAGAAAGTATTGCAATCGGTTCAAATTTTTCACTTGTGGACATTATGAAAAACTTCCATGTCGTCTATGATCTTTTAACCTTGGCATACATGGTGTTATAATCTGTTTTAAAAATTGTTTTATCGGAATTATCCACGTTTGGTCGGAACAATCTGGCCATAATAGAACAGACCACCACAAACGGAATGTAAAAGCTGTGTTTCTCTTACTTTACTATTGCTTTTCACTAATACAGAGTTTGTTGGAAAAACTCACCTCTTAAGTCTTAAGAGGAAAGGGGGCAATTCACACCTACTTTTCTGATGTGAAAGTTTTGATGGATGCATTTAACTTTTCCGACTCGAGTTTCGTCTACCTTTTAATGAGTATTTTCAAGGAACTTTTAATTCACAAAGTAAGTAAATACTTACAAGAAAGGACTAGGTCTTCCGTCAGTAATATTGAATTCAATTTTTCGTTTTCAGGTCAGCCTGCTTTATTCTGGGTTAGCAGTTACATGTCTGTGTGGAGCAATATATTGTTCAATTGTGCCGTTCTTATTAATCTCATTGTAGCCATATTCTACCCTTTCCCTGGAAATTATCCGAGTAAGTGATCAAGATTAGCATTTAGACACCCACTTTTCTGATGTGAAAGTTTTGATGGATGCATTGAACTTTTCCGACTCGAGTTTCGCCTACCTTGTAAATATGAGTATTTTCAACGAACTTTTGATTCACAAAGTAAATAAATACATACAAGAAAGGACTAGGTATTCCGTCAGTAATATTGAATTCAATTTTTCGTTGTTTTCAGGTCAGCCTGCTTTATTCTGGGTTAGCAGTTACATGTCTGTGTGGAGCAATATATTGTTCAACTGTGCAGTTCTTATTAATCTCATTGTAGCCATATTCTACCCTTTTCCTGGAAATTATCCGAGTAAGTGATCAAGATTAGCATTTAGACAAGATGCTGTACTATTTGGGTGAAATAGTGGCACAGTACATAACAGTATACTAGTCAAATAGAACATAATAAGATCCACTATAGTAATAAGAACCAATAGTAAAAAGTATAAATATTGATCGACTTGGGCCGACATCTAAAGTGCTGAGTTAAGGCCTTTTCGAAAATTTTGGCCGTAAATAGCGGCCGAACCGTACGTTTCTCGAAGTTGGGCCCGCGGACACTTTTGATCTACATCCTATAATGGACCTTTGTGCTAAGTTTGAGCCAATTGGCCCGATTGGTAAATTCCTGAGAAGGCCGAACTCCTTTCGCTTTTTTTCCCAAGCTTTAGCCCTGAATAGCGAAACTTTGGCCCTGAATAACAGTCAAACCGTACATTTCTCGAGGTTGGGCCTGCGGACACTTTTGATTTATATCCTATAGTGAGTATAGTGAACTCTGTTCGGCCTTTTTGAAAACTTTCTCCTAAAAACCAATATTTTCGTATGCTTTTCTGTTTCAGGTCTAAGCTCTCATTTCTCTGGTTTCATATGGAGCGTCATGTTAATATCTGGTGTCACTGTAATGTATGTACCTCGGGAATCACCGTACATTTCTCGAGGTTGGGCCTGCGGAGACTTTTGATTTACATCCTATAGTGAACTCTGTTCGGCTTTTTTGAAAACTTTCTCCTAAAAACCAATATTTTCGTATGCTTTTCTATTTCAGGTCTAAGCTCTCATTTCTCTGGTTTCATATGGAGCGTCATGTTAATATCTGGTGTCACTGTAATGTATGTACCTCGGGAATCTGGTATTAGAACTCTCGTGGTATCTACAATATTGAGGCTCATATACTCCATGGGACCCGAGCCTACCTTGTGGCTACTGGGAACTTTGACTGTAAGTAAATCGGTCATTTTAGAAACCCCATAACTATCCTCTTTTCACAAGAAAACGGCTCGACCGATTTCGATGAAATTTTTTATGGTTGTTAAGAGTACTGAGGGTGACATAGGCTACTTAAAATTTTCACATTCCATCCTGATTTAAAATGGCGGCGCTTCAAGGTCATGCCTCTTACGCCGCTCTGGTCCCGTACAAAGGACGGGTCAACCAATAGTGAATAAATAAATGTCGTTTCTTTGTGTCATTTTGTCACATCTTTGGTGCTTACTGCAGCATTATAGGATTTTCCAAATAAGTATCTCAATAATCCTAACACCCAATGTTTACTCTACACCTAAGCCTCAGAGTGGGCTTTTTGTGCAGGGAGTTAAGACATACTAAAGAATTTAAATGTTCGAAAGGACGTGAGAAGGTTTTAAGATTACTTAATAAAATGAAATGATAATTTCTCTCTGTAGATTTATTTATATTTGGGGATTTTTAATATTTATCTTGCAGGTTGTTATGAAGGGGATTCATTTGATCAGTATTATGGGTAACCAGGGCACATTCACCAAACAAATCAATCAGATATAGCTTCTAAGTGGGCTTTTTGTGAAGGGAGTTAAGCTCAAACACTAATGGCCGATCTTATCACTGACCATTAACACAGTGTCAAGGGTTTTATTTGACTTCACCCTTTTGATTTACACAGGCTTAAACTTTTAACTGAAAACTCTCTTTGGTAAAATCGGTGATAAGAAGGTTAAGATGACTTAATGAAATGAAATACGAATGTGTTCTCTATGAATTTATAGTTAAGGATTTTTCATATTTTATCTTGCAGGTTGTTATGAAGGGGATTCATTTGATCAGTATTATGGGTAACCAGGGCACATTCACCAAACAAATCAATCAGATATTCATGGATCCAGAGATTCTCTATCATTTGTCTTATGTTATGTTCTGTGTTCTTGGATTATGTATGCATCCGTTTTTCTACAGTGTTTTGGTAAGTCAATGTAATTCTTCAACCGACCCAAAAATGTTGCTCCTATTTTGGAGATCCAGTTCCTTATTTTGCCCTAAAGTTAACCAACGAAGGTGTCAGGCATGGCTTGACAGGTTTACAGTCCCATAGTCGCTTTCGCTTTTAGCATCTGCGCATGTGTATAAGTCAACATTAATTTTAACACCAGACTGAAGACCCGAGGTTAGAGAAGTATACTCTTATACGAGAAAATGATATCATTTTAGTTTTAAATTTTGTTATTTGACGTTATTTTATTAGGCCGGCCACTTACTATCAGGTTGACCTGACGGGTACGGCTGAACAGGTCCGCCTGTCAGGTCTACCTGATAGTAAGTGGCCGGCCTTAGTAATATCAGTTAGTGAAAGCTCATATTTCTTATTTTGTTTGTAATTTCAGCTACTAGACGTTGTATACAGAGAGGAAACTCTGCTCAATGTGATTCGTTCGGTAACACGTAATGGCAGGTCCATTATACTGACGGCAGTGTTGGCTCTCATTCTGGTCTACATGTTCTCTATCATTGGCTATATGTTCTTCAAAGATGACTTCCTTGTCAGCATTGATGAGGAAATACGTAAGTTTTGACTTCGTTTTTACACGATTTTTTTCGATTATCTCAAACAGATACTGGCTCGGTAGTCGGTGGCCTAACGTCAAAAAAGCTGCATTTCGTCAGGAAAGCACCAAATTTGGCATGGACCTTTATTTGGACCATATAAAACTTTTAGGAAGGGGTGACACCGAAAACCATGTATACGAACAAAATGGCGGCCTTTTTTCCAAAATGGCGGCCAAAAAAAGGGGTTTTTTGAGAATAACTCGTTTCCGATAAAAAATTTCTAATAACAATAAATTAGAAAGTTGTTTATCTTTTTATTTTCTACATTTTATGCGTTTACACTTTTTCTCTAGGATGTACCGTAATCCCGTACCGTAATGATTTTTCCAATATGGCGGCCAAAAAGAGGTTTTCTCACAATATCGCGTTCCCAGTAAATTTTTTCGAAGAACAATGAATTAAAAAGTTGTTTGTATTTTTGTTTTCTACATTTTATACATTTACACTTTTCTTCTAGGATGTACCGTAATCCCGTACCGTAATGATTTTTCCAAAATGGCGACTAAAAGAGAGGTTTTCTTACAATATCTCGTTTCCGGTGATTTCTTTTTATAAACGATGAATTAGAAAGCTGTTTGTATTATAATTTTCTACATTTTATACATTTACACTTTTCTTCTAGGATGTACCGTTATCCCATAATGGTCGATCCCGTTTTTGGGATATGCTGCTACTATAAGGAAATCCTTAGTAATTGTCCAATATATTGAAATAATATATTGAATTGTATGTTTTCAGGTATGCTGACTTGAAAAAAGTGGTTATTTTGCCGATTTAAGAAGCTATATTACAGATGGACAAGATGGCGGCTAAATAAGACAAATAAATTAATTTTCTATTCTTTTAATCCAGTTTAGCCCAAGCTGTACATAATTTTTGACATGTGAATACGGTGCGGTGGTGGTACCCATTTTGCTGTTGAATACTGATCTCAGGACAACTTTCAGTACCTATATGGTGTCGATCGATCGTGTCGACAAGGTGAGTTATAGAGCCAGAGTGTGCAGGCTCGTATAGAACTAGACGAGCCCTTGAATCGGCTGAATCACTCGTACCCTGACCGGCCAATTTCAGGACTGTAGGGATTACAGGAAACGGATCCTCACTCTCGTGGGAGAGGATGGGCTCTGTGATATGAAATGTAGGAAAGAAAAAAACAAACAACTTTCTAATCTATTGTTATTAGAAAAAAATTAGCTGAAA